>NC_091127.1:140717442-140834942 GCF_040183065.1 Periplaneta americana
ATATTATTCCTTGCCTTTCATGCTCTACCGCTTGCCGATATCACGGGATTTGCTCCACGTGTAATATCTAAGTAGATAATATCCTTTATCGACAAAGACGTATAAGAATATTATACGAGGGGGATCTAGAAGATAACGACCGTTTTGTTGTAATAATTAAAAAAATATATATTTATTTGAAAAAATAAAGTCTGTTATATAACTGAAGCTTCCTTTACTTCTCTACATAATCACCACCTACATTTAAACATTTGTCGTATCTGTTCACTAGCTTTAGAATTCCCGTGTTATACTCCTCTGCCGCCAGTTCATTAAGCCAGGTGTTCAATGTCTTCTTCAACTCTTCATCACTTCCAAAATGCGTACCACCCAGAAAGTCTTTCAGCTTAGTGAAAAGGTGAAAATCGCTAGGAGCAAAGTCTGGACTATAGGGCGGATGATCAAAGATTTCCCAACCGAATTGATTCAGCAATTCTCGAGTTGAAGCAGCAGTGTGCGGGCGGGCACAGATTTTGTGGTAGCCAAGATGTTGCGACACAATTTCACCAAGCAAAGAACGAGAAATGTCAGGAAAGGCAATATGCAATTCGTCGAGTGATGTGCGCCTGTCTTGCAAGATTCCGTCGTTCACTTTAGTCTTCCGGTCTTCTGTGATGAGTGATGGGCGTCCGGGTCGAGTTTCATCGTGGACATTTGTTCGCCCATTGTTGAACATTTCGCACCATTTTCTCACATTTCTTTCATTCATTACAGTATCACCATACACATCTTTCGATTGCCGGTAAATTTCTGCAGGTTTCAAATGTCGGGCATTCAAAAATCGAATCACACTCCTCACCTCACAGTCGGCGGGATTATCAATCACGTCGTTCATTTTGAAGTAACACAAAATGCACAATGGCGATTTGTTGCAACCAGTACTCACAACATTATGAGAACATATGTTAAGGAAGCCATTTGACCTTCAAACAAGGAAGGGGAGTCAGCTGCGCGGCGGGTATGCGCGAACGGTCGTTATTTCCTGGATCCCCCTCGTATGTCTTTAAACTTATGTACTACGAAGGAAGAAAGGGTGTCACAGCTGTGATGAGAAGAACTGTAAAGGAAAGGGTATTACTAGAATAGAAGGCAAATAAAAAGTAATTTGGAAAGGAAATAGTTGGAAGGGAGTGTAGAAGGTTAAAAATAATAAAGAAAAAATGGTATAAATAATGTGAAATGAATAGGAAATCCACCTGCGTAGCTCAGGAGGGAGGAGTTCGTCTCCTTATGATAAGCTCCACTGACGTCTACGCTCGAATCACACTTGAACGGATTACATGGCTTAAATTTTACGAGGTTTTCCCAATTTTGAGTCGAATGTCATGAAACGAGCGGGCCAGGATTCAAATCCTGTTTGGATCCAGGTACTTCGTTTCTGAGATTTTCCCTCAAGCAATTGAACTTCGGACTCATTTTGGCAGCATTCAATAATTTCAGGAAAATATAGTATGCAGGAAGATGTATTACCGTTGACTTCCATATCGACTGCATCGAGCTTATTCTGAATCTCAGCGCTGAGCAATCTCATGGCATTACGGTGTTCCGAATTTCACCGATGGCTTCACTGATGCTCCACCGGTGTCGCACCGGTGCCACCAGCTTGCAGAGATGGTGGCAGTCTCCATCAGCCGCCATCAGTGAATCTGATTGGTTCTTGTATAGGGTGGGAATTAGCAGACGAATGACATCGTGCACTGTTGTGTCATGGCTGTGTGTTCTGCTTTAGTTCTGCTGTAATGTTTGTAATGAGAACAACGTAAAAGCAATATGTTAATGGCTTGTGAGCGAACTTGTCAACGGACCAGTTATTATTACCGGATTCAAGAAATAAATTGTTTATGCTCTCTTTTCTTTGAACGAGATGGCAGTACGGAAATTTTGCTAGCGTAGCACAGACAACAACTTATACAGTCGCCATGACAGCCATCGATCCTTCCAGCAGTTTTGTTCCTATTTCTCTGCAGCGTGACATCATTGTTGTCCACCGGTCCGGTGAGATTCGGAATACGCTGATCGTTCTGTGGAGGCTGCGTCCCAGGGGTATAGAGAGATGTTAATCGCGGACTACATTGGAACTGAGTACAGCTGAATCGTTAGATGGAACAAAACATATAATTGCGATATACCTACAGGAATAATGTCCTATTGACTTAAGCAATCCTCCTTACGTAATGGAGTGATAAGTACAAGGTCGTCCGGATTCTTCGCGAAAGGTACAAAACAAAGATGTGGAATACATCATCATCATCATCATCATCATCGTCGTCATAACCATCATCATCATCATCTTCATGGTAGGCTGTCTCATGGCCTGTTCCGACTCAGAGAATCTCTCTATCTGGTTACTGGACGTCCTACGTCACGATAACCATTTGGATTATAATTTAAAACTTGTTTTGTTATAGAATTATGGTCCATTCTCTGTATATGATTATACCGATTAGTTTTATTTGTTTATGCTCGACCATGCTGAAATGTAGTAATTATACATCTGGTAGTAGCCCTTTAATGCACCTCATTAAAGTACACCTATTCATTATAATTCAGTTGTTCAGCCAATGAGAAATCACCATTGTGCCATTATAAAACCGCAAGTAGGCCTATCGATTATTCTCGGATATGCAATCGAAAGACAATTAGCGAAAAGTCACGAAGGCTGGAAATCCAATACTGTCGCAGAAGGTTATGTTCTCTTACTATAATAATTAGCGTTAATTGTAAATAATATTCAAATAAATTCAATTTGTCATCTCGTTTTTCAATTCTAAATCAATTTCCAGGTTATATCAAGACCAATCTTCATGTTATTCTCTAGATTACATCAAGGTCAATGACATTCGTGCCTCGGAAAAAATCAATACTTTCGCGTCTGCGCACATCGCACAATTCAGGTCAGTTCCGCTCCTCACATACATAACCATAACAGGAATACTTATGAATAGTTTCAAGTTAGAAATATGGTCGAGCATAAAAAGTCGTATGAAATTTGCCTATAATGGTAATTAAGACGCTCGTATGAAAGTTATGAAACTCGCTTGCGCTCGTTTCATAAACAAACATACTCGCTTCTTAATTACTACTATTATGCCCGTTGCATAATGTACTAATATATTTTCTCTTTTAAGTCATATATTCCTAATGTTTGTCTTATTTCATTTTTGCTTACTTGGTCACGTAAGGTAAGGCCTGCTACTCTTCTCAGAAATTTCATTTCACTTGTTTCAACTTTCCTAACATCAAATCTATTTAAGAGCCCAGTTCTCAGATCCATACTTCAACATCGTGGAATACAATATGTGAAAAACATATATCATCATCATCATCATCATCATCATCATCATCATCATCCTGTCAAGTACTAGTCCCAAAAGAACGGTTACGGCCTGAAAAAGCGATTTTCTTCCCATCTTTTCATAGGTCGACCAAGTGACCGTTTCCCATTTGGACAATACTTCATTATTGACTTAGGGATCCTGGATGAAACCATTCTTGAGACGTGTTCCTTCCAGTTTAACTGATATCTGGAGATATAGTCCAGTATTGATGACACATTAAGTTCTTGAAGGATATCTTCATTTTTCTTTCGATCCCATTTAGTGCAGCCAGCTCTTCGGCGCATGAATCTCATCTCGCAAACTGCTGGTCTGCTTTCATCTTTTGTCCTTATAGTTCACGCTTTTGTCCTTACAGTCCCAAAAAGTATATATTAATCCTTAAATTGGCAAAACTTCACTTCTCACATTAGTTTATTAAACCGTGTCGGACTGTAAAGAAAACAACTATCGCAATGGTCATATTTTATATGTCGTACAATATTATAGTATTGTGAAATTTTAATTTTCCTACCAATTTTTTTTCTATTGTACTATTAAAATTATAGCATATAGTCTATTAACCTGCTGTATCGTATACGATACTTTGAGAATTTAAGGGTTAATGTGAAATCAAACGAAAAAAAATATATATAAGGAGGAAGAAGGTATGACGAAAGGACTGAAATGGTTGGGAATAAATAGACCAAGAAATAGAGGAAATGAAGGAAGTCGAGGAATAAAAATTGAAGAGACCGCAAGAGGACAAATAGAAGAAGATTATTATTATTATTATTATTATTATTATTATTATTATTATTATTATTATTATTAATTTAATCTGGCAGAGCTAAAGCCAATAGGCCTTTTCTTCCGCCCAGCCAGACTTTAATTCTAATTGAATACAATTGGTTACATAGTTATTACATTAATATCTAGACCATAAAACAACATGAAAGTTGGATTAGTAATATTAGTGTGACAATAATAAACATTGGTAAGAAATAGTGATAATAATAATTATTATTTATTTATTTATTATTAATATTTGTGTGCTAAACAACAGCCAGAGGCCAATTATAGTTCAGCACAATACACAAACAGAAGATACAAAGGTACAAAAACAATTAAATAATATCTTAAATAAACAAAAACATACATAAATAAAATAGATAACAAGAACAGTAAATACTAATAATCAAAACGAAACTATACCTTAAAAGGATCTAAATTGTGCCCATGCAAATTGGCATATTTTATTCATCTACAGACTGGAGAAAGTGATTTAGAATTTCTGTTATAAAAATTTTTTTGAAATCTTAAACCTTTTGTAGGAATACGAAGGCTGATGTTGTTTATGATAGACTCACAATCAATATCACCATTGATAACTTTGCAAAGAAATTGATAATCAAGATTTTGACGTCTAGAATAAAGGCTACAACAGTTAAAATATTTACAGGTAATCTCATAGTTAAAGTCAGAGGAATTGGGTATAAATCGAAAAGCACATAAGGAAATAAATTTTCTTTGAATATTTTCCAATTTAACCGAATCTGTTGAAGTAATGGAATTCCAGGCTACAGATGCATATTCAAGTTTAGATCGAACCAAAGTAAAGTATAGAATTAACAGTGACTCTGGAGTAGAAAAAGAATAAGTTATAGATCTTATTAAACCAAGCATTCTTATTGAATGATTATAAATATATTGAACGTGATCGTGAAAGTATAATTTAGAATCGAGTAGTACACCAAGATCTTTAATAGAATTTTTCCTAATAATACAGACGTTGTTAAGAGAATAGTTAAATTTTATGGAAAAAGTTTTTCGTGAATAATAATAATAATAATAATAATAATAATAATAATAATAATAATAATAATAATAATGAGATAATTTAGGTATTTATCTGTGATATATATAACCATTAGGCTAAACATTGAGAAACCTGAAACAGCTATTATTGTTAACAAGAATTGTTTGAAAAATATTTCGTTAGTCTATTCTTAAATTGGTTTGATGTCTGACAGTCCCTGACATCACTCGGTAGGAACTCCAAAGCCGAGGAACAGCCACAGTGAAAGAAGATGAATATGAGGATGTTCTGTGGGAGGGAATGGATAATATTGAGGAGTGTTGTGATCGTGTGTCTAGGTTATGATGGGTGGATAAATTTTGAAAACGAGACGCAAGATAGACAGGAGTGGAGAAATGCAATTTGTGAAAGAGAAGGGAAAGACAGTGGATTTTCCTACGATCTTCTAGACGGAGCCAGGACAACATGTATATCACATGAAGAAAAAATTGCTCAGAATAAAATAAATAATTTCATGAAACGTTTTACCAAAGAAAGGGAAATAAAATGAGGAAGATAATTGTTGTTAACGCGCGAAGGAAAAACATTGAGAGATAAAGGCAAGGTAATGAAAACATACTACAGTGATGTCAAAGCAAGCGCTTGGTATGGAAGGAGAAATAAGCAGCCTGCTGGATTAAGAAAACAGTGGTGCACAAACTTCAAACGGAACGTTAAATTTTATGTCGTTATTTTTGCATGGCTTCTTTCTGTTTGATATTATCTATATTGTCTGTAAAATAAAAGTATTTACACCAACTTCTTAATATTGCAGTTGTGTTTTAAACGTTAATAACATAATAAAGAGTTAAGAAGGAATGTTCACATCAATTCCATAGTATCAACAACTATACTGTACTAAGTGAATGAAACATATCATTCATAAAGAAAGTGATATCCCCCCCCCCAAAATTGAGTATGCCATGATAAGATGGAATTGATCATGGTGGTATATTTAGCCTTATAAAAGTAATGAATATTATAGTACAAAGCAAAGTTACCAAGGTACTTTATATGTTTCTTTAGTGTAACTTATATTACATAACAAAACTCTTATCGCATTATGCTTTTAAGATGATTTTGGTAGCAACTTCCTATCATCAGAATATTAAATTATTTTCTCGAAACCTGCTGAAGCTATAGAGCTGACATTTTATAACACATGACACATATCTTTTACTTATGATGTAACAGTAGTTGCTCTGTTAATTGATTTCCTTACAAACATCAATTTTCCATGCGAATATTTTAAAATTTGTAATACACTATCTTCAGTAATACGTATTTACGGTATATTGGATTTACGACAACATTGTTTCAGTACGTGTAAGGCTACTAAATAAATAGGCCTATGTCTGAATATGTCACTTTTCTATAAAGAAATTGAAAAAAAATATTCCTTTTGAATAAAGAAAACAAACTTGTGAAAAATGAGCATTAAAATTAAAACTTACATTATTATAATGCACTTATACTTCTCGGACAAATATAAAAATTAACATGGATACAGTTTTAATAAGTTCTCTTCCCTTTATCCATTGAATCAGTGCTGGCCATCCCTGTATATTGCTCGACCAAGCGGCATACACTATAGTATAGTTTGACAACTTCAAGTGAAACCCCGTAAAACACGCCAACTTCTGGAATCTCTCTCCTTCTTTATTCTCTCTCCCTCGCTCCTCGTCATTCAGTCACCAATCACCACGTAAATATCTGAGAGAGTGTGTGTGGGCATCGCGACCAATAGAAGAACCTCTCTCCAGTATTACCACAATAACGGATTCTTCATTTTTGCCTCGACTGTCAGCTAGGAAGGTTGAATTATGCTAGCATTTCAGGCAACTAGTCAACCTTTTAATGCTTTTGTTAGCAGGTTTGACAAACTGTGAGTGGACCAGCAAATACATAGTATAGTGCTCTCTCCCTTCCGCCCGTGATTTGTCACTTGCTCCTCCCCCAAGACAGCCAGCGCTCACGTAGTAACTCGGTCAGGGTTTCAGTTCGATTTGTCAATCTATACCTCCATCTGTCTCTTTCCTTTCCGTTGTAAAGCGCTCAGGCTCTCCTGAGCTCTAAAGCGCGCTTGCTCCTATGGACATCAATTGAAATGACTGACATACTGTAATAATGAAAAAAGAAAAGATAAAAGAAGTGTTAAGATGAAAAGAAATATTGAAGCAGAATATGGAAAAAGGATATAAAATTGAAGCGAACAAGAGAGAGAAATTTGTGAGAAATAGAAGAAATTGTAATTTTTTAAGGCTCTGAAATCAAATGGAAATGAAGAGGTCGGAGAAAGTGGAATATGACGAAGACAAAGAAAGAAGAGCGGTTTGTGGATGATGGTGTATGTTGCTCCTCGCTGCAGTAAACTTCTGTTCCTGTTCATGCTGCAGATAAGATAGCTTCGAGGCGTTCTCCACTTTGTTTTGAAGCGAGCGTCCCGCCGATCAGCCTCGAGATACGAGCCGCTCCCCGGCGAAGGTTTAATTAATTCCACGCTGCCTTATCTCCCTCTTGAGCGCATCATTATCTCCAATAAATTGTGAGTGTGCTAACACGGGGCTGTCTGTGTGTGCCTTACGAAATAATATTGAAATTAGCTTCTGGAAACAGAATTTCAAATTGTACACGTTCACGCAACAATTAAGGTGCGTTCACAATTAACATTACTTCTTACTTAGGTTTTAAACTGTGTGAAATTAATGCTGCAAAAGCTGATGTTCATAACAGGGTGAATCCGATAACTAACGCGCATATTACGTTGTTTCCTACAATGAAAATAATTAATCAGTATAAATAATTGACTTAATACAGAGTGGACCGCTCGAATGTACAGGGATATCATTTTATTTTTACTTCAATTTTTATTGGACCTGAGTTTTTGAATGTACTTCACTCCCACCGCTTCTACTAATGAAGTTCAACCGTCCTCCACACAGATCCAAGACCGCATAAACAGTCATAGCAGCCTTATGGTCATAGTAAACAGAACGTTCCAAAAATATGTTCGCGCTTTCCAGTGACGAAAGAGTTTTCAATATTGCATTATTTTCCATTTGCCTATGTTGCATCCCGGTTTCCTCCACCTGCTTCTATTCGCCTCTCTTTAAATGCTGGGCTGTCTTAGCTCTTTTATGAGAACATTAATTTCTGTTACGAATTGGACGTCTACGTAGTATTATACCCATACAGTTGTTTAAAATAACTTAAATAAAAGGGCCTCGTTAAGTAATTAACTGTCACGTGATTTCCCCCCCCCTTTCCACGACGCTGCGACGTAACCACTTGGACGGACAGTAGATAGCATGTCTGAGTAATTTTATCTTTTCGGATCGGGCAGAAGTGAAGATTGAATTTACAGTACGTAAGGTCTCTTTTATAGAGTAGGTACAGAATTATTTCAACATGGGTTACTGATATGAAGTACGAACCTGGTAATTGGAATTACGTACAATAGTCTATAGTGCGATAATGTGTACATTAGAACTGAAGCCTGTATCGAAATGAACGGTCACCATTTTCAAAAATGTGTTTAAATATCCATATTATGATTATTTTTCAATTTAATCCATTCTCTATAGTGTCCGCTAATGTGTTGTAGACAGTATAATAGACACTGCATAATGAATACGTCCGCATGGAAAGCTCAGTTCGTGAGTAAAAACACTCATTGTTAATACTGTACCGTATTTCGATTAAACAAAAACCTAATGAAAATGATCAAACTCAAAAGCGCGATATTTCCTAGTTTACGTAAGTGGATGAACTGCTTTTCTTCCCTCCTATACCCAGTAAAGTGATTTGTTTGTATATTACACCATTATCATCGAATTCCAGTCGTGGAAGGGGTAGCAAATGGTGTCTCCGGTTCTTAATCGTTGATCCAAAGGTATAGCCAGGTTAATATTAGAAATGTTAGTAAAAATAAAATGATGTCCCTGCACCTAATTTCTATTGTATGTGACTGGTAAACGGTTGAAGATAGAAACCTACAGTAACGTTTATATGAAAGGAAAACTCAACAAGTTTCGATATGTACATCACCATATCTCTACGCGAGCTCCAGCTGTCACTGTGACGATATCGAGGAAATGAACGATTTCTTGCCAAGCACTTTGGAGCATGTCTTCCGGAATATTCTCAATACTCTCAATGATACGCTCCCGAAGATCACGGACTCTGACTGGGGTGGCGTACACTTTATCTTTGACGTAGCCCTAGAGAAAGAAATCGAGCGGTGTTAAATCTGGAGTCACGGGGGGCCAAGCAATCGGTCCTCCCCTACGAATCCAACGGCCAGGGAACATGTTGTCTAAAGTTGTAAGAACGTCATTGAATCAGTGTGGAGAAGCGCCATCTTACTGGAAAAGGATATTAGGCTACATGTGTTCAATTTGTGGAAAGAACTGCTCCAGCATGTCAAGATATTTGGTACCACACACAGGTTTCCCGCGAAGCTCTTCTTAATGACTTCCGCGGGCTTCGCTCATATGCAGCTTGAACATTTGCAACCATTTGTCGGATGTGCTCATTGGTGCTCGAGGGACTATACCAGCTTTTTTCGAAGAATTTCGACGGAAATTTGCTCTGCCAACATCTCTGAGGGATGGCATTATGATAACTGTGTTTAAAAAATCCTGTCAAATCCTGCTTAATCACATGGTGCCTTATTAATAGTAATTGTGATTTTTCGTGCCCTTTTCTCTGTTTATTATTTTAATTTAATTACCTATGTTTATATATGTATATTTATTTTTTTGAAGATATACTGAGTCCGTAAGGGCTACCCTCAATGGGGGCAATTTATAATTAATTAATTCAGATATTTGTATAATATTGGCACTTTGAATAGTCGAGTTTGTTTGATAATAGCAAAACTGCATTCACCTTTACTGGGTTTCTGATTATTGAAAACCTTCCAGAACGCGGATTTAATCGACAGATTTCAGACATGTGTTTAACTGTCAATACCAATATTTCATCTCGTCTTCACTCATTGAATTAAAGTGCCTAACTGTAATTTGTTTTAATCATTGGCATAGTATCGGCTGACAATGTACAAGACGGAAATAAAACTTGATGCCGAACTGTCAATGTGCATGAGACAGTCGTACATTACACTAGATCTCTCAATAGCATCCCATCTCTTTTCCTCCTGAGACTGACTTCACACATGCGCGGCAAGGTCGTCTCTGACTGGCTGAAGATCTTGCGACCAATTCACGAGATATTAAAAATTACGAAATATTTTCAAGACACATGCAGTGTAAATGTTTTATTTTATATGAATTAGTGCACAATTACTAAAGAGATTAGTGAAGAGCTTTGTGTGGAATGTGTATGGGGTAGGAACATGGACATTACGACGAAGTGAGGAGAAATGACTAGCAGCATTTGAAATGTGGATATGAAAAGAGAGTAGCGTGTTAAAATAAGGTCTATGTATTAATTCATATTATTCTCTGGTCTCGAGCAGCATACTCGTGTTGGATGAACTTCAAAGCCATCAACATGACCTTGACGTTCCTCCGACTTTCCTATGCGTTCTTCGGAATCCGCCCCTGAGCACGAGTTCTACTCTTTCAGGGGTTAGCTAAAGTATTTCTGTTTATATTATATTTTATGTTACAATTATTAGCAAATAAATGAATAGAAAAATACAAATACAAAATGGACAGAGAGGATAAGAAATGAAGCTATGCTAGAATGAGTGGGTGAAGAAAGAATAATGCTGAAAGTGATGAGAAGAAGGAAAAGAAATTGGCTAAGAAACTGTCTGCTGAAGGATGCACTCGAAGGAATGATGAATCGGAGAAAAGTGCTGGGCAGAAGAAGATATTAGATGATAGATAACAAATAGACAAGATATCGTCGGTTTCTTGGTAAAAGTGACCAAGTCCAAAATGCAAAATTTTTGGGAAAAGGCATTTTAAGGTTTAATGATCCATCCAAAAGTCACTGTACTTCTTTAGATGTTAGCAATTAGTTATTTTGAAGGAGGTAGATAGATAGATAGATAGATAGATAGATAGATAGATAGATAGATAGATAGATAGATAGATAGATAGATAGATAGATAGATAGATAGATAGATAGATAGATAGATAGATAGATAGATAGATAGATAGATAGATAGATAGATAGATAGATAGATAGATAGATAGATAGATAGATAGATAGATAGATAGATAGATAGATAGATAGATAGATAGATAGATAGATAGATAGATAGATAGATAGATAGATAGATAGATAGATAGATAGATAGATAGATAGATAGATAGATAGATAGATAGATAGATAGATAGATAGATAGATAGATAGATAGATAGATAGATAGATAGATAGATAGATAGATAGATAGATAGATAGATAGATAGATAGATAGATAGATAGATAGGCAGGCAGGCAGGCAGGCAGGCAGGCAGGCAGGCAGGCAGGCAGGCAGGCAGGCAGGCAGGCAGGCAGGCAGGCAGAGAGACAGATAGACAGATAGACAGATAGACAGATAGACAGATAGACAGATAGATAGATAGATAGATAGATAGATAGATAGATAGATAGATAGATAGATAGATAGATAGATAGATAGATAGATAGATAGATAGATAGATAGATAGATAGATAGATAGATTAATATTATACATACAAATTTTATATTATCATAATTTTATCTAAAATCCAATGCACGGGTCTTCTGACCGTACGTGGTTTGTACCCGAAACAAGTCCTCCATTGTAGGTCCCCATCCCCACCTATGATTACATCCAACTACTCTCTAAAAGAACACATATTAAACATGTAAAACACATTATATAATATATCCTAACCTAAAAGACCTAAAAGTGTACAGTTGGGTGGATATTATTATCCTTCCTCAGTTCGCGTCGCAAACTTCGACAGCTGCAGCTCTAATCTTTCTCGCCTTCAAGAGGAACAATCCAGTCTTTTGTTCGTATACTCTATTCCCCACGAGGTCAAGACATGCAAGCGATCTCCTACTCTGACTTAGCATCGAGGTTGGTAAATATTTTCTCCGTACAATTTCCAATTCGACACACAGTAATAAAATATGCTTATAGGAATGGTAAATGTGCTATGTTATTGGTTTTTAATATAAAATTATGTCTTAAATTTTCATAAAGCGTGGAAGCCTTCAACGTACTTCGTTACTTCTACCAAGAAACCGACGATATATCCTATGAATCAATAAGGAAAATAGGGAAGATTGGAAAATGCTTAGTTTGCAGTGAAAGGCCGGCCCTTGGACAGATATCAATGGATGGATGAATGAATAAATGAATATGCAAAATTAATAAGATGGCTCTGCTCAAACCGCACAATTAAATTTATAAATTCAGTCTTTTGGCTTACCTTTGGAAAAACAGGAATTCTTTTATGTGTAATCCAAGAAAGATAAGACGAGTATTATTTTATTGTACTTGTGTTTTCAGTAAAGTCCTTTGAATAGCAGTTTAGTTAACTATAAACGTTAATACTATTCTCAAGAAGTTAAAGAATTCAAATTTTTGCAAATCGCTCGACATGTACAATGAGAAAGGATATATCATCTTCATGACACTCATTTTCTTTCCCTTCTAAAATTTTTGTTACACTTACCTTTTTTCTTCGTCTGTGTTTACATTCTATATTCTTCTTCTGTTATGTTTCCTTGTTTATTTGAACTCATGGTCCCAGCAGAGAATATTTGAGAGATTGAACTCCAAACTTTTTGATGAGTAGTCGCCAGAAAAGTGTGTAATGCACTGAATTTTAAATTGTTACAGAAGCTGTGAAATAAAACGCTGACTAGCTTTACATGCTTATGCGTTTCTTAGATTGTAACCCAGTCTTTCTGGCTTGCATAAAAAGATAATTGCGCTTGTGAACCCGTGATTCATATGATGTGTGAGGCAAGAAGCAGTAGCCGAGCACAAAGTATAACGTCGGTCTGCATTATTGATGTTCTCTTACTGCTTTATTCAACGACGATATATCAGTTTCTCTAGTTGTACCGCGCATGCCGTGCGCTGAGGCGCCAGAGATTTCCCCTGGGGTTGAATCCCAGCCTTCCAGGATACGAGGCCGGTGCTTATTCACAGTGCTGGTTATATTTACTCAATTATTTATTCCTCGTCATAATGGCCATCTTCTTCTAACCTACATTATATTTCATTCCCTTCACTACATCCTTTCTTTCTCTCCTTGGCATGTCTTCTTTCTTCTCTTCGTTGCTATGTCCATGTTCGGTCTTCATTCTATACTCTGTCCTTCATGTGTTTTTAATTTATTTCATGTGTATTTACTTATGGTCATATTCCATCGCCTCATACTTACCAATTCTTCCTTCTATTCCATTATCATTTTACATTATTTTATCATTCTTATATTATTGTAACTTTTAATTCAACAATAATTTGTTTTTTATTTCCACAACATCCACACTCCCGTCAACAATGAGTATTCCACTCAACACTGCAATCGAAAGAATTTCAACAAATGGCTTTATTAACTGAATCCTAAAAATAAATTAATCATGAGATGACTGAAAGCAGGACGATTCTATTCGTCCTGCTGAAAGCAAGTAATGGTCTCTTAAAACAAATTATAGTAATTTAGCAATTACTTCTGATCAGAAAATTCAGTTAAATAATAACATTATCTTTCCAAGATAAAATCAACACGGTAGTCGTTATTGCACTCCACAGAACGACAGTGACTATTCACGTGGACTATTGAGAAGAACAACAATGTTCTCCTAATCTCAACTAATGTTCACAAAGCACTATTTACAAAACGAAACTGTCAGTTATAGAATGACTCTTCTCGCGTTCTCAGCCAGGTGAGTTGGAGATTTCCTTCCAAGCTTTCGATAGCTAGCTGTGCCATCTTCTTCAGGGAATGAAGTTCATTCCCTGATTCCCTGAAGAAGATGGTAGAGCTAGCCATCGAAACCTTGGAAGCAAATCTCCAACTCACCTGGCTGAGAACCGGAAAAGAGTTATTCTACATCAAACGCTGGGAAAGCCTCAAGTCATACAAAACTGTCAGTTCTCAGTTCTCAGATCACGATTCGTTCGCCTTGGCTAGTTCCTCTAGTTCACTCACTCAAGTTCAGGGTACGTCGAACCCAAGACTTCCAGATAACAGTCCACTGCACTTCGAACCCAAGATTTCCAGGGTCAGTTCACTGCACTTCGAACCCAAGACTTCCACTGGATAAGTCTCCGCTAACTAGCTTTCTCGCAGCTGACTGTCTAACTAGACTTGCTCAACTGAACTGGCTCTGCCTTGCGGCTCACTTGCCCATTTTATTTACTAAATCACATGTTCTCGAATGTACTGCGTCTCGTAGCTTCTACAACAACCGGCTCGCGTGGCTTTCGAAACTTCCAGCTATTCCCCCCTGTTCCTTCTGTTCCGCCGTACCTTCCCTCGCACTAGATGCGCGCGCAACTTCCCCGCCGCGACCAGATCTTCCAACATGACGCCATATTATTTTTATTACAAAAACATGAGACTAATAATATTGACAGACCACAAGGATCCTGAATTCTAGAAAACAGAAATTTCTGTGTCTGAATGATGATGATGATAATAATAATAATAATAATAATAATAATAATAATAATAATAATGAGCCTAATGTGTCCCTTGAAGGGCAAAGGCCTCCTGCTAGCTCTGTTTGACTAACGCGATGAGCTACTCCGCGTTAGGTTGTGTCTAGTGTTTCTTTGTCTGGTTGGAGTTGATTCCGCTGTCACTTTGATTAATTTGATTTCACTAACACTTTGATTATATTGAATGCACTATCACTGAGTCAACTTGGGATGTTATTTGTGGCTGGCACTGTCTTCATTTGTAGTCGACTTCCAATTGTTCTCCATGTTCCCCTGCTTCTTGCTTTTATGGACAATTGCTGACCTGCTTGTGTTATGTAGAAGTCTGCCCACCTCTTCCTTGGTCTATCTCTGTGCCGGTCTCCTGTGCGCGGGTCCCACATGGTGGCTCTGTATGTCCATCTTTCGTCTTTCATCCGCGCGATGTGGCCTCCTCACTTCCACTTCAATTTGTTTGCTCTTTGTGTGACGTTTGTTGTTGATGCCATTTGGGACAGCGACTCATTGGAAATTCTGTCTCTCATAGTTATTCCCGATATCTTTCGTTCCATTTTCCTTTGGCATATTTCTAGCGCATTCATCTGTCTGTTGTCGACCATGTTTGGCATCCATAAAGTAGTGTTGGATGGACGCAGGTTTGTAGTACCGGTACTTCGAATTTGAGTTTGCTGTTGATTGTCTTGTCCAGGAGTATGAACTGAAGAATAGTAGACCTAAATGATATAGAGGGTGGAAGTGAAATAACCTTATAGATTGAAAGGGACGATATGGTACTATGAAATGAATAGAAAACCTACATTACGTTTTGTGATTAAATGCACGATTAAGACATGTATTCATTAAAGCATCATCAGAAAACAACAAATTATTACGATATCGAATTTGAGTGAAGTCTTACATTATTACACAAATACAACATTATAATTAATCTACCTATTTCAACATAAATTCAATATACAAATACTAAATTCATAATATTAAATACAAATATTTACATACAGAAAACTTATTAAATTTTACAAAAGAAACAGTTCGTCCAAAGGGCTGGACTCTGGAAGAGTACCCAAAACGCTCATTGCATTTCCGCGTTGAATAGCAATACTTAAGCGTTAACGCAAATAAGTAGTGTAACGACGATCACCAGTAATGAAGATCAAAATTTGACCGATTTGAGATACCAAAACTTTAGCGTCATGACTCCAAGGACCGAAGGTTTCCACAGCAAAGGGGGTAAAGATATAATTGTATAAAAGATGTGCATATTTATTAACTTTTTTCTTCACGGTTAATTCAGCAGCAGATGCTGCGCGTGTGGAGGTATTCGGGAAGTGAGATGGAGCTAGTGTGTCAACGCAAGTGGAGTCCCAAATTAAAAATTTTCCTCTAGACCATGGAATTAAGGTCGTTTACCATCCGCGCGACTAATACCTGGTGGTTCCAAAAGAGTCGGAATGCCACAAGAAGTCAGAGACCTTTTAATGTTATTATTGAGTGATGTATGTCTGGGAATGCGATTAATGCTCTTCGCACAGCTGAGTGCATGATGGCCGTAAATATCAGCAATTCCTCCGCAAATACATTGGTTTATTAGAAAATTAAGTTTGAAGTTTTAGCAGTCCAGCAATATCGCCGCTAACACACTCTTCTCGTGATATAGATGTAAGAGGTCAACGAACCCGGTATGTCTCGCTAGATGAATTGTTCTCTGGCACTATGTTGCAGTGAACTCGCACCGTGTAGTGGCTTGAATTTAGAGGTTTTTAAAATTAAATTTACGCGAAAACCGTCCACGCTATGCAAATACGCCAAAGGAGTAAATTATTCTCTATCATTGTTTATATCGATATGGACAAAATTCATGATCCTACCCGGAACAGTTACCAAATAAGAAGTTGTTAAAATTTTGGGATGGGAAAACAATTTTTCTGAACAAGCTATGAACTTTCCACTAATAAGATATTATAGTTTTTGTTACCTACCACATGAGCTATTCGCTCTGAAAATCTGCAATGCTATTTCACTTCTTCTCTGTATAAATTTTGAAAGAATGATAGCAAAATTCTATAAATTAATATGTAACAAATGTACACGTATCAAATTAAAGTATTTAAATAAAGATGATAATTTAAAATGCTGAAAGAATCTCTGGTGGTCTAAATTATTTTTTTCTGCCGTTTTGTGTTGAATATATCCCATTGAAATTTGAATACACTACTATTATTACCACAAAGTAGTCCCTTGACTGACCAGTTTTTAGGAGGTACATCGTAACAGATGCTCATATGTTTCATAAATCGTCGTTGTTCCTGCAATAACTCCTATGTGCAAAATATAACATTTTTCAGTAGGAAGAAGAACACATTTATTCATCCTATGGGAGCCGTACATAGGATACTGTGAATTCTTAGATTTTCGAAACAAAGACATATAATTACATATAGGAGATTGTTATTTGCTCTATCGCTATTGAAATTATTTAATAGAGCAAAAATCTGAAAATCAATAAATATGTCACAGGAGTTATTGCAGGAACAACTACGACACGACAACTTTTACAAAAATAATTTCATTTTCAATATATACAATAATAATCCGTGGTGCTACAGCCCGTGAAGGGCCTAGACCGACCAGCCGGCTGCTGACCTCACGCCCACATGCCGAAGGAGAGGTGGACGATCACATAACAGAATGGAGGTATCGTGTGGTTAGCACGATGATTTCCCCAGCCGTCATAGCTGGCATTCGCAACCGGATTTCGCTACCTATCGTAGCTCCCCAAGTGCATCACGATGCTGGGTGGGCACCGGTCCCATACACTGGCCGAAATGATATGAGAAAATTTCTTTTCCCACGAGGACTCGAACCAGAGCGCATTCCGTAACGCGAGTCCTAGGCAGGATGCCTTAGACCGCTAAGCCACGGCGCGGGACTTTTCAATGTATAGAGTTTGAAAATTAAAAAAAAAAAAAAAAAAATTGACATCCATGACAACTCTAATGGCTGTCTTGTACTGCGTTTCTTTATGGGGAGACTTGCGTCTCTTCCTAATAGTTTAGAATTTAGTCCTAACTTTGCTTTTATTGGTTCGATTTATTTATATGTTGAATAAAGTTAACTTGAAGACCTTAAATTTTTTCCTCTATAGATAATATCAGAGCTACTTATGAGTCTTGAGAACTTCCTTTTATTGTTTTTTTAAGAATGATATTCCATCTGCAACCCTTATATCGGATTCCAATTATTATCTCTATCAGAGTTTCTAATTGCTTAAGTACGTTACCAACGAATTTATCACTGCGTGCATACACTATTATTTCGAAACAACATTAATTTCTATTATGAAACATTCAATCTATGAACAGAATCAGAATGACTGGGAGCTATCAGATGAAATGTAATAGATCATTAGTGGTTTGTAGACAACTAATTATTATTATGAACGAAATTACTTGGAGCATATTACAGAGGAAATATCGTTTACTACATGGAATTACGTAGGTTGAAAGAGAACAAATATTAAGAATGACTAATGTCAATATATAAAAGGAAGCCTACTGTCAAAAGACTGAGTAAGTCTTTGTTATGTAGTGACTATTGTTCTTGAAAGTACACCAAAGTATCGCGGATTAAAATCAAGCTAAAATGATTAATTAAAAAAAAAAAGCTTTCAGGTGAACGCATGGAGACATCATTAAGAATTTGCTATTATTTGAACTATATAGGGTGTTAAAAATAACGTTTACAAAGTTTCAGGGATGATGAAGGAGGTAAAACAAACATGTTTTGTGACAAAACTTTAGCAGATGCGCCGTTTAATGTGTACGTAAGTGTTAGTGCAAACCATAAGGAATGAGACCAGTTGTCGTTTTAGGGGTGGTGTTAAAACTGTCGTCCATTGAAGGCATTGTACAACTGGGACCTTCGTACTATGGAGTATCTGCAACGCTAAAAGAAAGGCCAACATTGTCTCTAATAACATATGCAGCTTCAACTAAGTCTTCTGCCGTATCGATCGGTGTCTCATACACAAGACATTTCATGTCACCCCACAAAAAGAAATCCAATGGGTTAGGTCCGGTGATCGAGGTGGCCACGGTACCGGCCCACCCCTGCCAATCCAACGATCGGGGAATGTAGCATTTAGGTGGTTCCTGACACGATCAAAGTGTGGAGGGGCACCGTCATGCTGAAACCATATTCGTTCTCTGATGTTCAATGGGATATTTTCTAAAAGTCCTGGTACGACGTCGCGTAGAAAAACAAAATAATTACCACCACGGAGAGTGTTAGGGATCTTTTTAACGTGTTGAAGGCACAGCAGTATAAACAGAACTAACCAGTGTGTGTTATGACGGGAGTCAAGCCATCTACCCTTCAGGCCATCTTGCGGCAAAACGGCGCATCTGCTAAAGTTTTGTCACTTAAAAAAGACGTTTGTTTTTACCTCCTCTGTCATCCCTGAAGCGTTGTAAACGTTATTTTTAACACACTGTATACTTTGAGGGGTTTAATATGGGGGGCGAGTAATAATTTTTAGGATACTTGTTGACATTTGTGTTCATTATTACATACTGTGTAAAAACGTTTTAAATTTGCAAGCACAGATTGATTCAGGAGGAAAGGTAAATACGTTCTGTGGTGATAGCATGGGAGATTTTAAAGGAAAAACATTATTGAAACACGTTTTATTTCCAATATTTTCAGAGAAACTATTGTTTGAAAATTACAGACATATCTCCTTTTCTTCCTGCACATAATTGCTCAAAATGATACAGACACAACCAAAACTACATTAAGTTGTACCGGTAATATTGCCTTTGTTGTTGGCCACTTGCGTGTTGGCATTTGTTATGAGAATACTTAGAAGATGATTGTTTGGCAACACGGGCAAGTATGTAGTTTCAACAAGTTGGGACTCTGGCACATTCCAACCGGTCAGTGATTCAGTACCTCAATGAAACCTATCCTAGGCGTTGGATCAGTCGCGGTGGTGTTATTTCTCGGCCACCGAGGTAACCCGACCGTACACAATTACATTATTGTTTGTTGAGTTAGCTAAAGAACGAAGTCTCCAATCGTAAATTAGGAACAACGGAGCAATTGCATGCCCGCGTTAAATGTTTGTCATCATATTAAGGTGTGTCCGAACCAGCTCAAATTAGAAACACGGCTTCTGGCTACACAAGCTGCAAAGTGCATCAAGGTTGACGTTGGCACTTTTCAACATGTAATATAAAGATAAATGGACAATTAAACACACACATGAAGAGCTGGATTCTTTTTTTTTTTATTGGGTTATTTTATGACGCTGTATCAACACCTCAGGTTATTTAGCGTCTGAATGAAATGAAGGTGATAATGCCGGTGAAATGAGTCCGGGGTCCAGCACCGAAAGTTACCCAGCATTTGCTCATATTGGATTGAGGGAAAACTCCGGAAAAAACCTCAACCAGGTAACTTGCCCCGACCGGGATTCGAACCCAGGCCACCTGGTTTCGCGGCCAGACGTGCTGATCGTTACTCCACAGGTGTGGACAAGAGGTGGATTCCAAACTGGTCTAAGTAAAATGACAAGTTATATGAACAATGACAAAAACTGATAAAATAAATTTCACGTCCTTAGTTTCTGCATCTTTTTCTTCAAACGGATCTAAGACCAGAATTAGGAGAGACTGTTAAATAAACTTACGTAGTTATATATAGGCTTGAAAAGAAGAAATTCAAACGTGAATAAAGCAAGTTAAAATCCACTGCAAGAATGCTGGATGTCATTTGGAATACATTTTTCAGGAGAAGCAATTGAAAGTTTGAAATGATTAGTGCTCAAAGCTTAAATGTGATTTTCCTTAATTACTGGACAATGACTATCAGTGTTAATGCCATATAACTCTCTATGTACATTCTATATGTCTCAAGCTATGCATTGACAGTCTTGGTTCATTTTCAACAAGAAAGTGACATCCATCATTATAGTACGGTAGTGGACTTTTCATATGTAACGATCTCTTAATTGTGTGTCACCTGTACTGTTCCCGTTCCTCATAATTTCGGTTTCCTTCAAAACCGCTGAGAATAAGATATTATGCTTAGATCAGCGGTCAGCATTTAGTGACTCGCCAGTCACCTCCTTAATACACTAGCAGAGCGGAGGTTTAAGGCATGATCTCCTTTCCCTTAGCCATCACTGATTCATTCAACGTTAAGCGGTCTGAGTATCCTCCCTCTCCTACCTTCACTTGTTCTGTGTATTGCGGGCTGCATTTTATATGATGGAGTCTTTGCTGACCACTAATTTATAAAATGTTTCTCCTTGAGAATAGCTAATACTGTCATCCCTCAGAGTTTGAAATAGGCTATTATGACGTTGTTTTTGCGATTAGTTAGACTGAAAAAATTTCCACATGATTATCAAAACTACAGGCTAGAAGTGAAATAGTCTTGCAGATTTTCAGAGCGAATAGCTCATGGTTTCTGTAACAAAAAAACTATAATAGCATATTGGTGGAATGTTGATAGCTTTTTTTTTTTTTCAGAAAAAAAAAAGTTTTTGCCAAATGTTTTACATCCTCTTATTCGGTAACTATTGCGAGGAGGATTGTTATTTTTGTTCATATCGATAGGAAATCTAATAAAATGTAATTTATCCCTGTGGCGTATTTGAATAGCATGCACGGTTTTCATGTAAATTTAATTTTAAGAACCTCTAATTTCAATCCACTGCACCTTGCGAACAAGTGGCAACGTATAGGCAGAGAGTAGCTCACCTATCGCGAAACACCGGGTCCGTTGACCTCTTATATCTGTATCACGAGTAGTGTGTATTAGCGGTGATGTTTCCAGACAGCTGAAACTTCAAACTTAATGTTCTAATTGAGGCGTGTAGTTACAAAATCGGATAATCGCTTTTTTTTTTTTTCGAAAATGAGATAATGTTATTTTTCATATCTTCATATGATTCTACAACTGCTGTAGCACTGTTATGCTCCAAAGCCAGATACATCACATGGATTTGTATGATGAAAGAATAGTATTGGCTGCAAATCCTTGGTTCCTTGCAAACGTTTTTCCTTCATACTGAAAAATTATGTTTTAGTGATGTATCTGATTTTACAACTATACGCATCAATTAATCGTGCATTTAATCACAAAACATAATATAGGTTTTCTATTTATTTAAATGTACCTTATCGTTCCTTTCAATCTGCAAGGTTATTTCACTTCCACCCTGTATATCTAATTAGAATAAATTCATAATGTCTGTCAAAATATGAGTACTTGAAATTCTTATAAAGATATCACAGTGATAGTCTAATTTTTGCGTAGTCCTTTTTGTGTTTTCGAAGCCTGCACAATATTTCAGCTTTGTAACATAATTTTATTTTGGCGTAATTATGTGAAATTTAAGCAAATATAAACAACAGTGAGTAATGAAAAACTATGAACTTAAAATGTATGTTTCACACCTTTAATATTCCATATTGGCCCAATATAACTTTAGTGAAAATTACATGAAGTTACGAATGCAAATGTTTGTGTATTTGCAGTTCAAATATTGGAGTATGCGTTGCAATGACCAAGCTGTGTTTCAAATTTCTGAGGCCTAAACAGGATAATCAGTGCAATCCATGGAGAAATTGATAATGATAATGATTTTGGAATACATTCGTTTACATACAAATCTCCTTAACAGGCATTAAAATTTTTGGCATGGCTTCCACCTAAACGCACTAAATATATAGATCTTCTGCCATAGGTTTTCGCTGATAAATATTCATCAGAAGGGAAAGTTACCGGCTGAATTTTCTTCGACTCACAAAATTCCCTTAATTTACAGATCAACGTCACAATTAAAAGTTAAGAGTTTTCTGCAGGACGTCTCGTGAGACTATAGATGTCTGTGGCAGATATAGGCTAGTAGGAGTTAACGTAGGGTAAATGAAATGCAATTATGTAACAAATAGGCTACATTAAATTTTAAGGTACTACTATTAAACATTATTTGTAATTTGACTATAAGCAAAAATTATAGTACAAATTACTGAAAGGTCGGAGCAGAGATGTTTCGAAAATCTTTCCATCTCGAACCTGGTCATGAAACACAAAACTGAAATGTATAAGTAAGTTTATATTTACTGATTTTTTCATCTCGTTGTGTTAGTCTTAAAAATCTGAGTGCTAAAATCTTATGAGATTTTGGCTGCACCCACGTTGACATAGTACAGTGGCGAATATGAAAGAGATTATGGCAAAATATAAAGGACGAAAATTTAATTTATTGAAAGCATAAAATATATTTCGGATAAGATCATTTAAGTTATTGGAATAATTTTTACTGACACATAATACATTCCAGGCAGGGTTAGCAACGTAAATTACATGATATATATTTTACGTAATTTGCACGTAATTTACTTGGTAGAGTAGCTAATATTTTACACGATTTTCTACGCGACGTAATAAATTTATATTCTTCTTCTTATTCTTCCCTTCAGGTATTAGGCCAAATACCTGTTACGATCTCACAGTTGAATTTTCAATCCAGCGCTTCTTTGGATGACCGAGAGATCTCTTCCCCTTTGGACGATAGTGGAGCATGACTTTTGGGATTCTGTCTCTATGCATGTGATAAATTTATATTATGTAAGAAAATAAGATATATACTCCACTTTGTGCTCGAAGACGCTGTTTTGCTGTGTTTTTAATTATCGAGCCTCAAAATGAATATTTTGCGCAGTTTTGTTGGAATAAAAGAAAATTCGTCATACTAATATGCAACGTTTATTTTTAATACAGCATCTTACTAACTTTGAGATCTGTCCACCTCTGTGGAGTATTTGTAAGATTTCCTGGACGTGAAACAAGCTGGCCCGGTTCAAATCCTAGTTGGGAGAAATTACCTGGTTGGAGATTTTCTCGGAGTTCTCCAGTTTTTTCCCATATTAGGCATCTACATAATTCCGTGAACGTTTCTTCATTTCATCATCATTTCATGGTATTTCCTGCACGTCGACTGACAACGCACGGAGGGGACTGGCCTAGGGACCAGTGAGGTTGCCTGCTCGAAACCTGTATATGCAGCGAACCTTAGTGTATTTAGCCAGTGTGTGTTTGGGAGTGCGCGTAGCTTGAGGATAAGCGCAATAGATCTTTAAAGTTCGCAGTGCTGGGTTGTAGTGTTCCCCCTGCCGAAATTCCATTGCATTCAAAGTAGGGATAGTTAGACAATTATTATGCTTAGTTGTTTATAAAATTATCATTCATGTTTGGTATGGCTCAACTGAAGAAATTAGGATTGGGTCTTTTTCTACAGGGAAATCATTTTTAATTTTTACTTCAATTTTTATTGTACCTGAATTTTTGACTGTACTTCACTCCCACCCCTCTAGTAGTAAACTTGCAACCGTCCTCCACACTGAACCAAGGCCGCATGCGGTCATAGTAAGCAGTATTGAGGTAGTGAGTATAGTACGTTCCAGAAATAGGTTCGCGTTTTCCATTGGCGAAAGAGATTTCAATATTGAATCATATTTTCGCACAGGTACTGTCGTCCGTTTGGTTACGTCGCATCCCGGTTTCCCCCACTCGCTTCTGCTCGACCCTCTGTAAAAGCTAGTGGTTGGGCTGTCTCAGCTGTTTTCTGAAAACATTAACATTTGTTAGGGTTTGGACATCTACGTAATATTATACAACTGTTTAAAATAACTTAAATAAAAGGGCCTCGTTAAGTAATTAACTATCACGTCATTTCCCCCTTTCTACGAATGTGTTACATAACCACTTGGACGGACAGTAGATAGCATGTCTGAGTAATTTTATCTTTGCGAATCAGGCAGAAGTGAAGATTGAATTTACAGTACGTAAGGTACTCTTTTATAGAGTATATACAGAATTATTTCAACATGAGTTACTAGTACGAAGGACGAAACTGATAATCGGAATTAGGTACAATAGTCTATAGTGCGATAATATGCACAAAAGATCTGAAGCCTGTATCGAAATGAACGGCCACCATTTAAAAAAATGTGTTTAAATATCCATATTATGATTATTTTTCAATTCAAGTTCATTCTCTATATTGTACGCTAATGTGCTGTAGACAGTATAATATACACTGCATAATGAATACGTCCGAATAGATATTTCACTTCGTGAGTAAAAACACTTATTGTTGATGCAGTACTTTTTTTGATGAAACAAAAACCTAATGAAAATTATCAAACTGAAAATCGCGATATATCGTAGTTTACGTAAATGGATAAATTACTTTTCTTCCCTTCTATACCTACTAAAGTGATTTGTTTGTATTTTACGCAGTATCATCGAACTCCGGTCGTGGAAGAAGGTAGAAAACGTGTTTCCGGTTCTCACCCGTTAATCCAAAAGTATAGCCAGGTTAATATTAGAAATGTTAGTAAAATTAAATGATATCTCTGTACTTAGTCAGTGGCTTCTATTCCTTCCTGAAATTGTATCGTCTCCTTATAGTATAATTGCAAATACTTGAGTGGCAACACGTCAAACTTAATCTAGAGTTCCGCATCGTAACTGTGAACATCCATATTTATTCCTCCAAACTCGGAGCATACCTTGTACGTTACGTTACCATGTCAAACTAGTATATATAAAATTCTACATTTTTTTTAACTCGACCGTCCTTTTGGTTTTGTGCTGTTTATTTTATCCTTCATTGATATGTGTAGAATATTCCAGTATTTTTATATTCTATTTTAAACCAGGGACAAGATTTGATACAGTGTATAATTGCTAACAAAACGCTATAGCTACTCTCGCATTTAATTTCTGAAACTTAAAGTGTTATAATAACATTGTTATTTCCGGTGATTGTCTAGTTCAGCCATCGTCAACTGGCCTGCATACTAGTTCGGAGCGCCGAGACGCTGGCTGAGGAGGTGGTAGTGTGCAGTGTGTCGAGCCAAGCCAACGCATCCCATCACAGGAGCCAACTTTCTGACCATAATTTACAATGTCTTCTTCGATTGTGTTCCACACGAGCATTGACACCTAATATAAACCAGTCAGTGAGGAAAAAATGAATTAAAAAAACCAGGAAAACCAATGCTAATGATCAGCGAAAATAATTTTTATCATTTGTTATTTACATTGCAATAAAATAATTTAGGCCTACTTCAGTCTTGTAACAGAAACGACAATATGTTTCATATGTTATACAAAATAACAAATAATTAGTTTTGTGATATATAGTGTCAGATAAAAAATGGATAATTAATTTTATTTTATTGACGACACTTAAACAAAGTAACAGGACGACAGGATTGAAATATTAGTAATGGGTTCGATTTTTTAAATATTTTGTAACAGTGAAAATGCATTATAGGGCTGTAAGTTCTCAGTTACTTTAATTTGAAAAAAAAAAAACTATTTGTTTTCAAAACCGCTGCAATACATAACGAAAAAGTACAACTTGCTTGTTGTCTTAAACTAAAAAGTGATTTAAAAATCCAGGAAAACCAATGCTAACGAACAGTGGAAATACATTTTATAATTTGCTATTTACATTGTAATAAAATAATTTAGACCTACTTCAGTCTTGTAACAGAAACGATAATTGGTTTCATATGTTGTACATAATAACAAATAATTGGTTTTGTGATATATAGTGTCAAATAAAAAATGGATAATTAATTTTATTTTATTGACGATACTTGAACAAAGGAATAGGATGACATGATTTAAATATTACTAATGGATTCGATTTGTTTAATATTTCGTAATAGTGAAAATTCATTAGGGCTATAAGTCTGTAAGTTCTCAATTACTTTAATATAAAAAAAAACTATTTACTTTCAAAACCGATACAAAACATAATGGCAAAATACATATTGTTTCTTGTCTAAAAACTGAAAAGTGGTTTACTTATTATACAGTTCGTCTTAAAATAAATTAAGTACATGCTTTTTCCGTGTTTATTATAATTATTAGAGACTGATGAAAAGGATTGAACAAGTGAACGGACGCCCTGCCATCACCCGATTCCTTCCCCCCCACCTCCTGCTGCACAGTTGAGGCGTTGACATGGGAAAGGTCGTAACTGCCAAAAATTCGAATCTTTAGGTTTTTCATTGAGAAGGTAGAAAATGGCCATGTCAATGGCACAGAGAAGGTAGGATGTCCGTATGTAATGAAACGAAGTTGTAAACGTAGTCACTAGATGTTGTAAGTTGTATGTGCACAGCTGTTGGCGCGGAGAAGGTAGTAACTCCTTTTACAACATCAGAGTGTGTCTAGACAAATATGGGCTGATAACTGTGCAGGGCAGAATAAGAATCGGATGATTCTAATGGTCCTGATTTACATCACAGTCTACTATATACAGTCACGAAGCTAGTTTTGAGGGTGCTAGAAACAATAGACTGTGACGGTACTATTTTGCATTGCCTATAATGGGGCGATATTAGCGATCCTAGTGGTGAGCAACTATTTAATGTTTGCATATTTACTACGTATTGAGCTTCGCGACTGTATATACTAGTCTGTGTTTACATTATTGCCAAGAAACATTTTGTTTCAGTGGACTTGAAATTCCTGGTTTCAGAACATTCCTACATGCCATGTGACAGGGAATTTGGCATCATAGACAAAAGAAAAAAAAAGAGGCAAGACCATGGTTCCAGAAGAGGTAAGGCCAAATTATGTAATAATGATGAAGGATGACTTCGACTTTTCTGCAGAATGTGACAAGTTTAGAATACAACTCCTATCAAAATCAGCACCCTCAACTGGATTAGACTCTCAAGAGCTGATTTTCCTCTAATAAAAACAAGATAGTCATTTAATGACCTTGAAATGTGGACAGAGCACAGGATTTTTAACAAAGGACAGTCAACGTCAATCACTAACTTGCAGTGCTTGCAACGCCTTGAAAGAAGACCAGTCGTCCCTGATGCTAAAAAGAGAGATTTGTTATCTATGTTAGACTTCCTCGATGAAAATTGTCATGCATTTTACCGAAAAATTTGAGCGCTATGTATAAATAACGTTAATTCTCAGTTTGGCTAAGGAGTGATTTCAATGTTGTATTTTCATAAAATACGATTTCACAGATAAATCTGTGCTAGACTTTTCAAATTTCATATGTAACACAAACATGAGTGTATGCCTTTCATTTAAAGCAGTTTCTGTAATAATGTAAGTGAGAAAGAGTTCATAAATTTGTTTTTTGCTTCCCCTGAAAAATTTTGTTTTTGGCAGTTACTACCTTTCCCATGTCAGCGCCAAGGGATAGAACTGAGCAGCGAGCAAACTGTGCCTGCACCATAGTGCACTGAGATGACGACTACTGGTCTAGTTATACTTTCCTGCGATCCAAAAGCTTGGGAGTTCAAAATAGCTGGAGACACTGGAATTTTAAAGGAGACAAAATTTATAAATAACATGTTTGTCTGTCTCGGAACGTGAGAGCTCTACGTTACATTTCGTTGAATATCTCGCAGTGTATGTCAACCTCATCCTACCAACTTGTCATCTTACTCCAGGAATATAAATATTTAAGATCTACTGTCAAACTAGAAAATCTTAAAGGTTAAGGCAACCAAGTGGTAGAATACCACTAGATTCCCGTGTGTCAACGCAGTCTAGTTCAAGAAGAAATTTATTGGATTTTTGCCTTTGCGTGCCAGAAACTCATTAATCCTTTTCCAAGTTGATTGCTTTGTTATTAGACAAACTAAGCATATCAAGCGTCGTAACGCTGTTGCCGGATGACGATTCTCAAGTGTCAGAAATCAATAAATTCATTGTTACGCTACGGCTTTTCTGTGTGTTTTGCGATAGAGCGATACGGACGCCTAACATTTCTTATGATAATGCTGGTCTCTTGTCGACAAGAAAATTGTTCTTTCTTTTCTATCAGCCAGTCCATTTCCTAGTACGGACAGTTGAGAAGCGAATCAATACACAATTTTGAGATACTTATACTGTAATTATTAGATTATCGTTTCTGTTACGGGAATAGCGGTGAACAACATCTAACGTCTTATATAAAATTAGGTTTTGTTTCGGTATCAAATTTTGAAAGACAGTTAAATTATGTAGTCTTGCTGAAAAAAAGGAGAATACCTGGAGAACAAGGGAAAACAGGAGCGGTATAAGATTAAGTCACAGTCTACTATATACAGTCGCGAAGCTTGAGGTGATTTTTTGCAAATCTCGTGATAAAGCGCTCCAAGCGGTTAGCAACTAGAAACAATAGACTGTCCACGGTCGACTTTGGACTGTGTCGTATTTCCATCGAGTGCTAGCTCTTGCGTATTTCACATTGTTGCTTGTGAAATGTTCGTTATTGGTTGTAATGAATATGTTAATAGCTAAAATACAATAATTGGAATAATAATACTTTACTAGAGACGTAGAAAAATTAAGTTTGTTTTAATGAAATTTATTGATCACTTTTTATTTTCAATTCTGGTGGGATTATTATTGCTTATGCCTACTTTTTTTTCGAAGGATATGTTTTTAATTATAACTGTTAATTTTGTTGTTATTTTTATTTGTTACTTTACTAGAGACGTAGAAAAAGTCTGTTACAATAAAATTTATTGATCACGTTTTATTTCCAATTCTGGTGTGATTATTATTGCTTAACCTCATCCCACTTTGTTAACTACGTAAGCCTACACTACAAGTACCGGTACACGTACGTTACTCCATTAATTCATATTTCCATTATTATTGTTGTAAAGGGAAATGCAAATTAATATTTATTGGTTTCATAGTTAATTATCGCTATAATCTTGAATGAGTGAAGCGATTATAGTAAATTTCAGTTCGCTTTGCAGAAAAAAAAATATATATTATTAACCTATTTCATGCAGGTATCTTCGAGTTTATGGTGGAATTTAATATACTTCATTAAAATAATAAATTAACTTTGTGCATTTAATATTTCAATAATGGAAGGAAGGTGTTAATTTTAACAAAAGAACACAACGAAAGTGTAACATATTTTGTCGTCTACTAGGAGAGAGATCTGCGATGATGAGGCGATAGTAGCGATCCTAGTGGTGGGCAACTACCGATGTTTGCATTTTTACTACATATTGAGCTTCGCGACTGTATATAGTAGACTGTGATTAAGTTTTCATGTAGCGATAAATTTCCAAGCTCCTCCTCCCATACCAGTAATATCGAACGCATAGTTCTTCGTCCAGCGAGTGAAAAGAAGGAAATTTTGATGACTATTTCGTTTATATGACGTCATTCCATTTTCGACCAATGAAGTGTAATGAAATTTTGAATTTCGACCAATCACAGTCACACTTTGCGATAATTTTTGCAGCTAGATTTATCGCTATCAATTTATCGCATGGTCGTTCTTTTGTTTAGTCGTTGTCGCCAACTGTTTCCCCGTGAATTGTTGATCATGAATACATTAAGATGCAACTACACGGTTAAACTTTCTTTCAACTTTAAAGCAATGAATGCAAGATTGATATTTAATATTAATTAATATATTTACGTTCAAAACAGCGCACCATGTAGACACAAAATCTTCATGCATCTTAATTAAACGTACCTTTTAAACTCGATTCTTTCAATATTCTTTCCAGATTGCACGCATACGCGATTGGAATATTGAACTGTGTAGATGCAGCTTTAGTTCCGTTACACACTACAGCGAGAATGCGTTTGTCGAGCTATAAAAATGCTTTCTTGTAGTACAGATTGTAACGGTCGAAATAAGACACAGCTGACATTGGTCCTGCTCCCACAGGTAACATAACCAATAAATAGCCTATAAAATTTGTATTTTGTGAATGACATGAAACAATTAGGCCGAATAAAAAGTCAAATGTTCAAATTTATGTAACATCATCGCATATCAAACCCAATGACCTTGCATAGTAGTAATAAGGTGTTTTCATCAAACTGCCTTCCGTATGGCGTAATAAAATTCTTGTTTTAATGAGGCCTATGTATACAGAGATGGCTTCACTGTGTAGCAACATGTCTCGCTGTGAATACATAAGCATTGGTATAAGAGTATAGTTGTCCCCACTGTTGCTGTGAAATTAAATTATGATTTTAGCAGATAATGAAAATGTATTTATGTTATAATAAAAAGAGAAAAGTGCAGTACATGTAATTAACATTGTTAAACCTGTATTTCGCAATTGGCATTACTCAATATATCATCGAATTTCTTTATTGCAGTAATCGATATTCATCTACGAGTATTTCAACTTCACAATGTCTGAATAGGTTAAGTATTCGTTAATAAACAATTATTAACATTTTGTGATCGAATTTTTGGGATATATTATTTACATTTTTATTTAATTTACGAAATAGTCCTAATAAATGCCACTCGATGTCTGAGATTTCCCAGATAGATCTCAGACCTCTCGTGACATTACTATAGAAAAGCAATGAATGAATTTTAAAAACTTTAAAAGGAAAAGGAGACAATAGGAGATGAAGGTAATGGGGAAGAATAACAATAATGAAGTATAATTTTAAGGCTCTGTAATGTTAGTTTCATGTCTGATGTCTAGTCCCACAACACGAAATTTTTACCGTGCATAATATCGGATCGAGAAAGCCCAAGTTTAGAGTTGTGATAAAACCCGACAGGTGTGTTTCAACCGACAATAGTTGAGCAACATATTGTGTGAGTGATTGCATTTGACGGTGGCTTTTATTTTTCTCGACTTCATGTATATAAGTCAATATTTATTTTTTCTAAGGCCGTACTCCGGACGGATTCATTCACGTTGGATTACAACTCTTCTATTTTTTTCTCTTTCTGACCACAAATTCAAGCTGGAATCAATAATCGTATGACCTATGTAAACTTCGATTGCATAGTTGTGGCACTAAATTATTATGTAAGTCTTCATTTATATTATTGTTATCGGAACTTATTTACGACATTATGCCTAAAACACTGCCTGTGGAGCCGATTAATATATACTGTTTTTAATTTTTAACAATATTTGGTATTTGTACACTATTCAAGTAATTCATATATTAGCATAATTAACTTAGTCACTGCTACTGTAACTATTTTCACATAATGTAGTGGTCGGCAAAGATTACGCCATATAAAATGCAGCCCGCAATACACAGCAAGTGGGAAGGTAGGAGGAAGGGATATCCAAACTAGTTAATTTTAATTGAACAAAGAGAGGGGTGGATAAAAAGGGAGGGTTTATAAACTGCAGAGAGAGGTGCATCATATAGCAATGGGATGGGTGTGGGAAAAAGGAGAGAATAACAGAAGGAATATAGGACGTAATGTGAAGAGGCGCTTAATTGATATCGAGAGGCAAGAGATTGAGCTCCAGTGTTTGGAAAAGTCCTCACTACATTTACAATCAGATCTCATGCTTAACTGGGAGAGGTGTGACTACATAAATTCTTGTAACAAAGACAGCAGAGCAGGTTTAGCGTGGCTAAGATTGGGGGCAAGGAAGGGTAATAAAATTGTCAACGATGAAGGACAGCGCCTTTGTTCACTGTGCGGAGAAAAGGACTCCTGGACACAGTGTCCAATTGGAACATATCCGGAAAAGATATCTACCACCCTCGATGCTAAGTCAGAATAGGAGTTCGCTTGCATCTCTTGACCTCATGGGGAATAGAGAATGGGAACAAAAGACTGGATTGTTCCTCTTGAAGGCGAGACAGATTAGAACTTCAGCTGTTGAAGTTTGTAAAGCGAGCTGACAGAGGGATACTCAATTATACGCTTTTATGCCTGTTTACGATAGAATACATTATATAATGCGTTTTGTTTGTGCCATTTTTATTTTAATCTGTGTATTCTTTTGGAGAGTGGTTGGATCTAATTATAGGTGAGGGGTGTGAAACCTACAAAGTAGGACTTGTTTTAGGTACGAAGCACGTACGGTCAGAAGACCCGTGCACTGGATTTAAGAGAAAAATATGATAATATAACATTTGTATGTTTAATATTACTCAACTTTTAATGAAGATGTGATGGCTAAGGGAAAGGAGATTATACCTTATCTCTTTGCCCTACTTGTGTATTAAGGAATTGACTCACAAGTCAAGAAATGCCGACCACTGAATAACGTTACTTACACAGTTAAGCGAAGATAAACATCTCTTGAACAGTGCTGATTACGCTTTTTGTTTCAGTCCTTGCAATGTATAAGTATAGTTCTCGTATTATATAAATGCCTCTGTGGAACGTCATAGTTTGCGATGAGCGGGTAGAGAGATGGAAAATGTTTGTACTAACCTGTGAGAAAAAGTATGACTAAATTCTAACCTTACACTCAAGAAAGCAGTGACCAGAGCATTAGAATGAAGGTAATCAGGCTATTTTGTTTTCCTTTTTATTACTCTGACGCCAACGACCAAGATAAGCCGCTTCAAACTCAACCGTGAGTCATCAGCGACATATACTTAATTGAACATCTGTATTTTAAATACACTCGAATTTCTCTCTAATGTTATATATTGTAATGAAATACAACACTGTTCAGAATAAAGGTACACGGTGACGTTTGTACACTCGCAGATAGTCCTTTCTCATTATGTCACTGGTTCCTAAACGCCACTGAACACTTTATATTGATTTTCAATAGGTTTCAGTCACATTCATAATTAATCGCAACTGTTCTGCACTGTCCGAAACGTTATTGGCACACATACTGGATTCAGGCGACCTCACAGGTACAGGAGTTCAGTGGGTTCAATCCTGGTGATTTGGCTGGTCAACCAACTGTTCCCCTACAACCTACACACATGTACGAGTAACCAACATTCAGATATTTCCTCTCTTGACGGCTGAAATTCCCTACACCACCGTAATGCATCAACTGGCATTGGCACATTAGTACACCGGAAACGAGGACATCAATTTAACGAGAGAACTCTTGGCAGAAAATAGAACTGGCTACAACATCTAGGACTTTAAGAGACAGAAGACTTTATTGATAAACTGACGCAGCTTCGAAGTAGTAGATTTTTTACACTAGTACTGAAAGGAATGATCGCGTTGTTGAAAGAGACATTCCGAAGGGTGTGGATAAAAGCCTTTGCTGCCATAAGAGAATGGCTTGGGTTTTATCTGGATTGATATTTAGCCCAAATTTTCTTGCCCAATTATTGATACAGTTAAAAAAATAGCTAATTTTAACAAATAAAGTTACAATTTGTTCTGTCAGAGTTCATGTTGTAAGTAATTTACTTACTGCACTGTTATTTCAAGCGTTTCCATAGTAACCATTGAACGTGTTGTATCTTCAAGTTACATGGCGTGCAAAAATTGTGGTAAGTATACAGAAAGAGCATAATTGTGCAAAAACATATTTTTCCTTATATTGTACTTTACGTGGTAATATATTCTCTGAAATGGCGCTCATATATGTTTCTCTCTGTATTGAGAGCTCCTCATAATTATTTTCCTCGAGTTAAACATTGCAAATCTGCCTTATATACAATCTGAAAACATGCCAACTCTATATGTGATAAAATGGGGAAGGAGGCAATTAATATGACAGGACAAGTATCAAACGTGCGTGCCATGCCAGGATGGCTCCCAGTGCAGACATTGCACTGAGATAGAAACCTTACCCCACATCCTGGGATTCTGCCAACATGGAACTCTCATCAGGAATACTAGACACCATGCAATACGAGAACTTATTGCTAAAAGTCTTCCTTCCTCCAACGACGTTCACCAAGAAGTCCACTGCCTTGTAAGAGATGGAAGTTCTCGGCGAGTTGACATCATTGCCATTGATAGAGGAAATGACAGATCAATTATCATCGATCCCACCGTGAGCTTTGAAACTGCAGTTGAACAACCTGTAGCAGTACATGAAGAAAAGAAGACCATCTATGACCCTACAATTCAATACTTTAGAGATTATTATCATATACAAGGACAGATTGAAGTATTTGGCGTATTGTTCGGAGCAAGGGGAACAATTCCAAAATTCTAAGTTGAATGTTTTAAGTCTTTTTAAATTCCTTTAAATATTTTGAAAATTATTGCTATAGACGTAATGAAATATTCTGTTCAGATTTTACGTAATCACCTGTACACCTAAATTTCCTTATATTCTATTTGATTACTAATAATTGTTGAATAAAAGTACTTTCCCAAGGGTAGCTTCCATTTGAAAATAAAAGTAGTAAATAGTGATAACGCAAACGTTCCTTTTTATTTTATTTGTTTAGTATGCTGTGTATTTTGGCAGCCCTTACTGATGGGCAGCTACCCTTGTGGGATTTATATATATATATATATATATATATATATATATATATATATATATATATATATATCAGAACAAATGGCGTCTCGACTAGCATTATGGCGGGACGAGGGACGACAAAGTCGAAATCGGGACTGTCCCCAGTTAGTAGGAACAGGTGGCAACCCTTTTTGATACCAACCTAACATGTTTTTTTAGTAGGCTATTTTACGACGCTTCATCAACAGCTTAGGTTATTTAGCGTCTGACTGAGATGAAGGTGATAATGCCGGTGAAATGAATCCGGGGTCCAACACCGAAAGTTACCCAGCATTTGCTCATATTGGGTTGAGGGAAAACCCCGGAAAAAACCTCAAGCAGGTAACTTGCCCCAACCGGGAATCGAACCCGGGCCACTTGGTTTCGCGGCTAGACTCGCTAACCGTTACTCCACAGATGTCGACACCTAACATGTTGATGCAGTAGCAGATAAGAGTGGAATGACAGCAAAGAGTGAGGCCTTGGCATCTCTGGCTGCAGCACGGTAGAAACAAAACACTGTCTGGCTGAAGTTGCCACGAGAGCTCGCACCTGTTAGTCTTGATTTGCAGGGTCGTAACTCAGGGTGGCGCCGCCCCACAGCTCTGCACGGGTGCAATCATTTGGTTCCTATCTCGGTGGAAAATATTTCACAGAAGGGGTGGAGCTTGTTCACTTTCTGTGTAGATCTTCAAGGCTCCGACTGTGAGAGAAGACTTTTCGTGAACCCTGGGAGCTGTCTGGATGTGATTTTTACCTAGGAATATGTTGTCTCGTACCTAGGAGTTTTTTAATTAATGACATTGATACAACCACATAAGTCAAGGAGGAGATAGCTATAGAGATATTATGTTTTCTTAGCACGCGGATCTAAAAAATATACACGGAATGAAAAAGAGATCTTCGCTACTCGTTTTCTTTGCTCTTACATAGGAACATTGCCATTCTACTTACTTACTTAATTACTGGCTTCTAAGGAACCCGGAGGTTCATTGCCGCCCTCACATAAGCCCGCCATTGGTCCCTATCCTGAGCAAGATTAATCCATTCTCTATCATCATATCCCACCTCCCTCAAATCCATTTTAATATTATCTTCCCATCTACGTCTCGGTCTCCCTAAAGGTCTTTTTCCCTCCGGTCTCCCAACTAACACTCTAAATGCATTTCTGGATTCGCCCATACGTGCTACATGCCCTGCCCATCTCAAACGACTGGATTTAATGTTCCTAATTACGTCAGGTGAAGAATACAATGCGTGCAGTTCTGCGTTGTGTAACTTTCTGCATTCTCCTGTAACTTCATTCCTCTTAGCCCCAAATATTTTCCTAAGCACCTCACTCTCAAACACCCTTAACCTATGTTCCTCTCTCAAGGTGAGAGTCCAAGTTTCACAACCATATAGCACAACCGATAATATAACTGTTTTATAAATTTTAACTTTCAGATTTTTCGACAGCAGACTGGATGATAAAAGCTTTTCAACCGAATAATAACAGGCATTTCGCATATTTATTCTGTGTTTAATTTCCTCCCGAGTATCATTTATATTTGTTACTGTTGCTTCCAGATATTTGAACTTCTCCACCTCTTGAAAGGATAAATGTCCAATTTTTATATTTCTATTTCGTACAATATTCTCGTCACGAGACAGAATCATATACTTTGTCTTTTCGGGATTTACTTCCAAATCTATCTCTTTGCTTGCTTCCAGTAAAATTCCTGTGTTTTCCCTAATCGTTTGTGGATTTTCTCCTAACATATTCACGTCATCCGCATAGACAAGCAGCTGACGTAACCAGTTCAATTCCAAACCCTCTCTGTTATCCTGGACTCTCTTAATGGCATACTATAGAGAAAAGTTAAAAAGTAAAGGTGATAGTGCATCTACTAGCTTTAGCCCACAGTGAATTGGAAACGCATCTGACAGAATCTGACCTATACGAACTCTGCTATATGTTTCACTGACATACATTTTAATTAATCGAACTAGTTTCTTGGGTTACTAAATCTCAAAACCTTATTCCTTTGCTGTGGTCGTGCCAGAGAATCAGTCCCATTCCGAGGCTTATTTGAAGGATTCGTAACAAGCTGTTTTTATACGGTGATGGGTTGGTAACCCTTCGCCCAACCCCCAAGCTGGAGGACCACCCCTCATCGGCTGTCCGCGACTGCTTATTCAATATACATTGCCATTCTGCTTCAATTAATTATGGTATTTCTTTTTAATTTCCACGTGATATGTCTTTCCATTCTTTCTCTGGACCATGTCCCTCAAGAATACCATAAACATACAATTCCCATTATGAAGGTTGTTATTTAAGTTATTCTTCGTAGCAATTTACATTGATTTACTTCGGCTTGTTCATATAACCTACAGCTAAAAATTTACATTCAGCAGTCACATAAGAGAATATGTACGTGAACGACTACGTATATTATCAGAAAATCCAGGCTCTAAGAGCTATATTCATAGACATTCTTAGCGCGGGCTTCCGGTGGATGATCAGTGAACTAACGTTTTTCGTATTCATAAACCAGTGTTAGCGATATTATACGATATGAATCCTGTACAAGTAATCAGTCGATAGCCGGGGCTAGTTTAGCACGCTCGTAAGCGCGTGCTAGTGAAATGTCTGTGCATAGCACCATAAATGTCTAAAATTTTTTAAGAAAATTAACTCACAATTGGACAAAAATTACAAGGTACCACAACAAGACTTATTAGAACTAAAATATCTGATTAAAGTATAAATATGGTTAATAATAAATTTTTTCAAACCAGTTTTATCTCAGTATGGGAAAAAAAAACAAAGAAATTTTGCACTTTGGTAATTCTAACATTGTTATGGTCTCTCTGACATTTAATATTTTCCCATCATTTTATAAACACTTATTTCTGAAAAGTATACTACTCTCAGATATGTCCTGTCCATTTTTTATTTGTCCTGTATAAAATATATTAAAATTTACATACTGTTTCGGGACCTAATTTTTCTATTTTCAAATAAAATGGACATTATTATAGTCTACCTTTTGCATAAATTCATGTTAAATCAGTGTACAAAATTTCAGGATTCTATCTCTAATGGTTGTGTAGTTATGAAATAATATTTATGAAAATTTTTAAATTTTGGAAAATTTATTTTAAAGTAAAAAGTGAATTCTTAAAAATATTATTAGTAACCTTTTTATACTTTTATCAGATATTTAAGTTCTAATAAGTCTTGTTGTGGTACCTTGTAATTTTTGTTCAATTGTGAGTTCATTTCCTTATAAAATTTTAGAAATTTAGAGCCTGCATTTTCTGATAATGACTGTAGTCGTTCACGTACATATACCCATAAGTGAAAGTTTGCAGTACCTGCATATTTCTTTACTTTTTAAATCACCATGACGACATGTTCATTTTTTTATGATAATAAATTATTGACATTTACTGTCATTATTATTATTATTATTATTATTATTATTATTATTATTATTAAATTCATTCCTTCATTCATTTAGTGTGCTGCCCAAAGGCAGGTCTTTCACTGCAAATTCAGCTTTCTCCAATCTTTCCTTTTTTCTGCCTCCCTCTTTGTCTCCTCATATGATCCATATAGGCCTATATTAATGTCGTCTATAATCTGATATCTTCTTCTACCCCGAACTCTCCTCCCGTTCACCATCCCTTCCAGTGCATCCTTTAGTAAGCAGTTTCTTCTTAGCCAGTAACCCAACCAATTCCTTTTCCTCTTCCTGATCAGTTTCAGCATCATTCTCTCTTCACCCACTCTTTCCAACACAGCTTCATTTCGTATTCTGTCTGTCTATTTCACACCCTCCATTCTTCTCCATATCCACATTTCAAATGCTTCTATTCGCATTTCTTCACTAGTCTTAATGTCTACGTTTCTGTTCCGTACAATACCGCACTCCATACAAAGCCTTTCACTAGTCTATTATTACTCTTAATTGTACTACTAATGTTTTCACTTTCCTTTGTGTCCTCCACAGCAGCACAAACAGTAACATCTTTACTTACAGTGGTAGTAGTAGTGTTAATAATAATAATAATAATAATAATAATAATAATAATAATAATAATAATAATAAGTTAAAACTACGAATTCCACTAGAGAACATGATATTTTTTTATGGTAATTGGCATAGATGAAATTAAACGTGAGGTATAAAACCAATATCATCATCATCATAATCATCATCATCATCATCATCATCCACATCATCCACAGGGATTAGGCCTCTCGACCTGTTCCGTCCTCTCAAAGAAATTGATCTCTCCATCTCTTCGTAGGCCTTCCTCTGTCTCTCTTGCCTTTGGGTTTGTACTCTAGAATCTTTTTAGGAATACGGTATTCTGGCATTCTTTGTACGTGTTCATAGTATTTTCTTGGTATTATTTTATTTTATTGTTTAAGATGAATATATTCAGTTCGTCTCTTATCGTTTCATTATATTGTCTGACTATTCTTCTGCATCTAGCTACCGATCTCAAAAATCTCATTTCTGATACTTCTATTTTGTGTTTTTGGTTTTCTGTTAGGATCCAGCATTCTGAGTCATACAAGAGAGATGGGACTGTCAAGACTGTATAAAACTTCACAATGGTTTCTTTCCTTGTTTTGTTTAATAAGGTTCTTTTAGTCGTTCCGCATATTTGATTAAATTTTTTTAATTTTCTTTGTTGATCCAATTCTCTTGTGTTTCCAATTTCACAGCCCAGGTATTTAAAATCTCTTACTTGCTGTACTATATTGTTGTTAATTAAAATTTTACATCGTACTTGTGTTTTTCCTTGCAAACCTAAAATTTTTGTTTTTTGTCGGAGATATTGTTAAAATATAGCCTGAGGCTGTGATTTGTAACTGATATATTAGTTTCTGAAAACCAATAGATTTTGAAAATCTGTTCCATAGTCTTATTATTTGTTCACCATATCTGCTTCAGAGTTATTTAATTTCCGCTCCTAAAATACTACTCTGTTAACTTCTAGCTTCAATTTTTCGTAATGTCCCTTCCGTGTAAACCTCCTTGACTCGTAATATTGGATAGCACGTAGAAACTTCAAGGTCATGTTGTTGGTGATCATTTCAGTGATAATGTCTGCCCTTCTCACCCCGTTCATATAATGAGGAGATCGTTTTCTTGCACCCTCATCCTTACTCCACCCTCTCAATGTAAAGTCAGTTTTAAAACTCATAACAGAGCAGTTTTTATCTTCTGAATTTCCAGCTTTAAGGAAGGCTGATGCAAGCAGAACCCCAAATTCGTTGCGTGTTTGTTTACGCTGATGCTTAGTAGTTGGCGTGCATTTTCCTCCTCATCGAGCATTCCTGTATTCTAAACATTCCTGCACTTCGTAAGACGATCGAAACATCCATCATGCATAGTAGAGTTGAACAAAACCAACTGTCGTTCTCGCTCGCACTTGTATTTCGAGTCTCGTCTCGTAACTCTCGTTCGCTTCGAGTCCTGCACATCATTCTGGAAATAGCATTTTGGTCGGGGTGGAAAGATTTCGTAAATTTGACTACCATACATCATTGAAATAAATAACATGAGAGATGTTTAATTGATCAAAATGTTCTGGTTCTATTATTTGATAATATTACCTTTGGGTTATATAAACAGAAAAAATTCTCAAATAAATTTTCATTTCTAAAAAAACATAACGTTAAATAAAGCTTAGTATTTTTTTACTTGATTGTACACTTCATCACAAACACACGAAAAAAAATCCTAGTCTTTTAATAAGGTCCTAGTAAGTAAATAAAGATTAAGGAACGGATTATTATACATTCAAAGGAAGAGATGTTGTGTCAAATAGGCTACTTCATTGTTTATACATAATATATAACAATTTCCAAAACAAGATAAAAGTTCATGGTGGGTTGCAAGAACGCATTTATTCCTTCGTTAGCCGCTAACGGACCAATAAGTTCGAAAGACGCGTTGCAAGAAACATCTTTACTGTTATTGGTCCGTTAAAGGATTCACTAACTTAGAGATCTGATTTCTCCCCAATAATAATATTTATTCCTCCCTTAGGCAGCCATATTACATACATTTTCTGTATTGGCGAACAGTTAATAAATTTTGATCCATAATAATGTCACCTGTATGAGATTCAAGCAAGCGATATTTTGTATATAGGCCTATATACATGATAATAAAATAATATTGCATATCGATGACTAAAAAGTGATACTTCGTATGGGTATATTTACAGGTAAATAAAAAAAAATGTTTTATAGATCGGTTTCTCAAAATAAACTAACTTACTCGTATATATGTTTCTGCTTTGCAAGATCTTCTATTCGAGAGCAAAATATTAGTACACTGTCTAATTTTGTGAACATAATAATAATAATAATAATAATAATATGATGATGATGATGATAATGTCATTAAACTAAATTACAAATTTTGTAGATACAAGGTATCACTTCTTAGCCATCGATATAAAGTAATTTGATTAGTTATTTATTTAATTACTTATTTATTCATAAATTTCTCCAATAGTGAATTATTTATTTCTGTATTTATTTCGTGTGACGACGAGGTTATGTGCTCTGTAGTCTGTTTTTTTTTATTTTCTATAAAATTAATGCACTCGTGCGCCATTTCTAATAACAAATAGGGATAATATTTATCTTTCTCACTGAAAATTCTGTTCTAATTTCTTTCTGGTTCGTATTAGACTAAAATTATTGCAAATTTTGACAACAATAGAAGCAATGTCTCACATCAGTTTAGCAGCCTATGTTCAATTTTTATTCATTCACGTACTATTGCGTCACTTGTGAAATCCAAAGATACTTGGTTAGCGATCCAATAACTAGTGGCCGTTAAATTCCTGTTCTGTAACTCGACAATCCACTAACTTTATAAAGATCCACTAACTAATGGAGGAATAGATTATTTTTAGGTCTGTTTTCTTGCAACCCAGCATCGGCGTAGTACAAATAACTGTGACGATTCAAGGTTGCTTGGCGTTCGAGAGTTAACCACTCTCGATGTCTTGATTCACTCACTAGTAGTCAACTACATAGGCAATATTGTCGTGCGGGTTTTCGGCTTTGCGGGCGCTATTATTCTTTCTTTCTCGATCGTTGTTGTACAATAATGTATACAATATCTGTACACTGTTTTGACAGTCAGTAACATTTAATTCTTAGGCATACACTGAAAATGGACAAAGTTAGGATTAGTGGTGATGTAGAATTTTTCCTAGAAGTTTTCTACGTATTAACAGAATATAAGAGGTAAGTTTTACAAAAATATGAAAGTAAATTATATTTAACCAATAATATTGCGATTAACAAAGGAAAATATTATTATTACGCTTGCATTTTGTTACTTTTTGCTGTTACAGGCAAATAAACTCTTAAATAAAAGTGTTAGGCCTTTATGTATTCATTAAAATGTGGTCATATGGTAGTAAGATTGCATAAAACGCATAATTTTCATGTTACTTCAGACTTTAAAATTTAACACTTTGAAGTTTTAAAGTTGTGTTATAAAGTGAAATGTAATCAAACAATGCAGAATTATAGCACGATGATAAATTTAAAACAAGTGCTGCAATATTGAGAGATGTCTTTAATTGCGTTGGTCATATCCCGCGAATTTTTCAGTGGCAGAAAAACTTGACCAATTGTTTTTTTTTTTTTTAATTTAGATGTTAGGTGACGACCCCTTTTGTATATCGTCGGCTTACAGCAAAACACACTAACTGAAAAATATTACCTCTGAGAAAAACTCGTTTTGAAAGCTCTTGACAAAAACTGAATAAGCTACTCAAAATATTATTTTTAATAAATTGTTTATGTTTATGTGTATTTAATTTAGAAAACGTATTATGTGTCTTTCACGTGTTAAATTTTATGTTACCTTGTTAACACGTTTCGGCCTGCTATTGGCCATCATCAGAACTGGTTGTTGCTGGTCTTGGCGCCTTTTTTTTTTTGTTTCCTGTGGGGGTGTGTTTGTGTAGTGTAATGAGGAGTCAAAGAGTGTGTGTATTCTAAAATTGAGGTGTGTTTTGAGAATTTCATTTGGATGTGTTTTTGTGTGTTTGTATGATGAAGACCAATAGCAGGCCGAAACATGTTAACTAGATAACAAAATTTAACACGTGAAAGACACATAATGCGTTTTCCAAAGTGATAGTGTTAAAAGTTGTGTAATCAAGATGTATATATGTATTTAATTTTCCAATTCTCAGTTCATTTACATACATTATGTACGCCTTTTTCTCAGAAGTAATATTTTTTACTTAATGTGTTTTGCTTCTAAACCGACGATATGTTATGGTATTTTTCTTCCAATAGCTCTTCAAACCGAAATCAGAAATTACATTTTTCCATTGAGAATTTAATGTTGCTTGGTGTTCATATTAAATGTATACTATTGGTGTATTAAATTGAAGACCTGGAAAAATGTTCAATTTAGAATATGGGAGAAGATAAAGTAAGTACGATATCATCATCATCATCATCCTTCATGCATTAGGAAATTGATTCCTGTAGCAGCTACTGAAATTGGTCCATCCATCTTTTGGCTGGTCTTCCAATATTTCTTCTTCCCCGAGGTTTATATTTCCAAAACTTATATGGTATTCTGTCCTCCTGCATCCTTGAAATGTGAGACATCCATGTATTTCTATATTCTTCTATTTTGTTGTTTAATTCATATATCTCAAGTTCTTCTCTTATTTCTTCGTTTCTTTTATGTTCTATTTTCCTGTAACCTGCTACGCTTCTCAAAAATTTCATCTCATTTGTTTGTAATCTAGAGGCATCTCTCTTTTTCATAACCCATGTTTCGCTTCCATATAGTAAACTGGGCACTGACATCACCTTATAAAATCTTAACAATGTATCTTTTCTAGCTTTTGATTTCAGGGTTCTTCTTATTGTTCCATTTATGTAATTAAATTTTTCTATTTTTTCTTTTTGATCATAGTCTCCTTTATAAGATAAGGTAACACCCAAAAATTTAAATTTATTTACCTGTTCTATGATATTGTTTCCTATTACTATTTTAGATCTTACAGGAGATTTGCCACAAAATGCCATAGTTTTAGTCTTATGTACAGATATCTCCATATTATAGTTCTTATTTATTTTCCATAACTCATGTACTGCTCTCTGTAGGTTATTTTCATTATTTGCTATTACTATTATTTGCTATTTGCTATAAAAATAAAGAACTATACACAGAATTTTAATGAAGATAATTTCATAATGACGATGCTATTCGCTGACGATCAGGAAAGTACGATATGATGCATATAAATATGATTCTTCCTATACGTTTCACGCTCTGGGTGCGTTGTTTTCATATACCAAATGAATGTTTATATTATGTTGGCATGTGAACTTTCAGCTTCCAAATCGGCAAAAAAATAACATTTCCCCAGACTCCGCCCCACTGAATGCAATCACAGAAAAGATGAAAACAACAGGAATCGTTTGGCGCGTTTTATCGGTGAAGTTTTTTTTTGCCTGGGGAAGTGAATTCGCTGTCTCTTACAACACGAAAATTACCCGAGGAAGAGGAAACTACACACCACTATGACACGAAGTCTCAAAACTTAGTTGGTGATCTAGCAATGTAGTGTATTTAGAAGAGATCTTCTCTCAATCGATAGAGAGTATCGATATTAAATGTTTTACATGTTCTTGTTTAGTCAACCGGAAGTAACGGGACTGTTGCTAGGGCAACGAATATTCTGAATCTTTGAACAATCAAGTGAGATTACATAGACGGGCATAAAATAGGAGACAGAAATACCAATGTAACACATAGAAGATTATCTCGCTGTGGTTGCGTGCCATTCCTGTTACCATCGGAGTGTTAATACAGTACATGAAATTGGTTATTATAACTATATTCCTAAGAGAAATAAATGTGTTTTATTTTTTAACGCAGAAAGTATGATGAAGTATGACTGGAACAGCTTACCTGCAGCAATCTTTCAGAGTGTTCCTCTCAAAATCAATACATTTAAGGAAAGGTTGAGAAGATTAGACTGAAAATGTAATTGTAGGTGCAGTGTAATTATCTACGTTGTGTCATGTAATTAATTAAGTTGATATGTAATTAATTAAGATATGTAATGTAGTTGATATGTAAATAAATTAAGGTGATATGTAATTAATTAAGATGATATGTAATTAATTAAGGTGATATGTAATTACTTAAATTGGTAATAGTTGGGTGAAATAGAAGTACTCATAAGTTAGGTTTACTTTTGCTTATTGTTAGGCGTTATTATAGAATAGTTTTTATTTATAGTCATAGGTTTATTGCATCTATTTATTTATATGCCTAGTTATAAATAAATTTAAGTTTATTTTATTTTATTTTATTTCTTTTATTTTTCATTTATTGCTGGAATTATTGTATAATTGTAATAGTATTATTGTATACTAGCCGTACCCGTGCGCTCCGCTGCACCCGTTAGAAATAAATATAAACTAATTACATAATTAAAATAGGACATTTGATCCAGGGAACATTGGTGTTTGATAGAAGGATAAATAGTTTATTATGTTACTTAATTTAAATTGTATTAAACAAATTAAAATGCGATTCATTTTGATCCAGAGACCACTCATTTGGTCATAAAAATTATTTTAGGAAATACAGGAAACGAATGTACAGAATTACCTATCAAGTTTCCTGTGCATAAGAAGCTATTTTAATCTTACCTGTCCTCGATTCACTCAGAAGTTACTGTAATAACATTATAGCATTATGTCCATCTAGAGAAACTACACTTTCCAATGGAGAATTAATAATTAATTATACAAATCGGTTAATTTAGCTTCCGATATTACTTCATACAAACACACAAAATATTCTCTGTAGGCTGTGATTTATAGCTTTCGATTGTTGTTGTCCAAGGCCCTTTATAGACGAAGTCATTTGTTTTTTATTTCATTACACCGCCTTAGATGGCGTTGTTATTGTAATTTTGAAACTCATTTATCTCATTAAATATCAGTCCTATCAAAATTTTGCATAGAATAAACCTTATCGGAAATTATTTTTAAAGAAACGTTTGTTATGTAATATTTTTCATGATATTTCGATTTAATTCAAGCGCCCTTATAACGTTCCTTTATAATAAAATATTTTGAATGCCATATAGACTAAATTCTAAGTTACAATGAACTTAATTTATATTCCAATTTTCATATAAATCGGTTCAGCCATTATCGCGTGAAATGGTAACAAACATCCAGACAGACAGACAGACATACAAACAAAAATTTGAAAAAAGGGATTTTCGGTTTCAGAGCGGTTAATTATGTATGTTAGGACCAACTATTTTTGTAAAATCGAAAATTACCAGAAAAATTTCGGCTACAGATTTATTATTAGTATAGATTATATATCACTGCCACCGGGTATATACCCAATTGTTAGAGTTAATACATACATACATACATACATACATACATACATACATACATACATACATACATACATACATACATACATACATACATACATACATACATACAAGTCATTGTAAAAGGATAAAACTAATTGTAAAACAAGGAGCAGTGAACAAATTACAGTATAGAAGTCAATAAAACTTAAGAGTACAAAAATTAAAGAAGGGTAATATAACGTATAGGCCTAAATGTCGCAGACATTTTGCAGGCACTTGTGAGGAAAGAGAAGGTTAGCGAACGGCTTTTATAGTAGTCGTCCTGCTTAGGGTTGGGTCAAGCAAAGGAACTGGGTTAGGCAATGGAGGAGCAGTGACACTAAGGAGAAGTATGCTCAGTTGCTTAGAAGAAATCGACCTGTAGGCGATATACCGCCGATACTTTTTAAACTAAAATATATTAGGCCTAAAAACGTGGTTGTAACGAAAGTGAATAGAATTTTTCCTGAACAAAAATAACATGTAGCTGAAGGAACAGGGAAGAAAAAGTCGATGGCAAAAAACCGCTACTAGGCCTAATACTGATGACATTGGCAAATGTGTGATACAACGAACGATTCATAAATTCTATCTTTTGCACAATATTTCTCCTACCATTTCGAAGTTATTACCCAATGTACGTGAAATCACCCATAATTAATGGGATGCACTAGTTTAAAAAGTATTTTAAGAGAGAGAGTTCAAGTGTAAGCAAAAGGGGAAAAATAGATGTGTAGTCATCGAGATGCAAAGAATATCATCTCTATCAGTCATAAAGTTTAGGGAGAATGGCCGATTCATTATCTACTGGAAAGATAAGTGTGTATATTATAGAAGTCACAATAATAAAAGGGTAGGGTGGACATCATAATAATAACAAATTACAATTAAAGCAGTAGTGATAGTGTAGTGGAAAAAACTTGTAACAATAACAATAAATGCATATTCCGTAACGTTTTATAAGATTTGGTGTTCATGACTTATGGTTATTATACAGTATGTCTATTTACACGAATTCTGAGTGTACTTCTAATATCACGACGATTGACAGGAGGGTATCGGTTGGGAAGTACAGATGGTTGGGACACAGCATACAAGTTGATTAGTAACTCGATTCTTTGCTGAACATTTAAAATTTCAGAGGCCAAAAAATCTGCGATACTTATTTAGTAGAAGAAAATTCACATTAGTGTAAGCGGCTTAAGTAGCAGTACAAGAAATAATACTAGTACCACTACAATAAACACCAGTAATAGTACATGTGGTGGTGACGATGGCAGTAGTAGATGGTAGTGATGGTGGTTGTAGTGGTAGTCGGTAGCACTGTTGGTGGTGAAGATGGTGGTGGTCGTGGTAGTGATAGTGGTAGTGGTGATAGTGACAGTAGCGGCTGGTGAAGGTGGTAGTGGTGGTAATGATAGTGGTATTGTGGTGGTGGTGGTAGTGGTAGTAGTAGTAGTAGTAGTAGTAGTAGTAGTAGTAGTAGTAGTAGTAGTAGTAGTAGTAGTAGTAGTAGTAGTAGTAGTAGTAGTAGTAGTAGTAGATGTACTATACTGGAAAACTTAACTCCTGTGACTCCAATAGATATACCACCATAGCGAACATTAAATTCAGTTTTCTTTCATTCTGGAACTGTTGTTCTCGGCGCCGATTCCTCTTTCTCCTTGGCCTCGTCTGCAAACAATGACCATTACTGCGGGGGCTTTAGTGCAGATCAAAAGGACATTCACTGCTTGCACGACCAACACATCCTCTGTGCTACACTTAAGTGGTTTATAAGCTCTCTTCCTGGCATTTTGCTCGCAAAAAATACTGGCTTTGTTGCACAAATGAACTGCGCACCATACACGTAAGCAGGGCTTTGAGAAACCTTTGACAAAGGTAGGGTTGGCTTTTATAATGCCGTGGCACACATTATTCCTAGCTGTGTAAACGTGAAATAAACTTCTAACAAGTAGACTCGCTTCAACGCTGATGGGACTTCAGAAAGTACACTTTGAATTACTAAATTCTAATTCAAGTGTTAATGTTCCAGGCTATAACCTAGCAAACTTGACCTCCATTCAGTATTGGCAAATGGGGATATTTATTTCGTAAAAAGATTAAACAAAATGATATCGTGTTCCTGGATAAGTTCAAAAGTTGTTTTGTACTGTTCTAGCCACGTGATTAGTGAGTCCCACTATAATTCGATGCCTATACTTCGTTCCATAATGTCTGACAGGAGAAGTAAACATTGACGACAGAGGAGGAGAGAAGTATAATTGCTATTCCACCAATGGTAGAGTTTTCATTCCACCCTTGTCTTGAAGTTGGACGGGAGTAGAACATTTCAAAGCACCCTATTTCAAGTCACGCGTGGAATGAGATCGCTGTAATTGGTTGAACAGCAATTATACTTCTCTCCTCCACTGCTGGCACTGCCGTCAGACAATACTGAACGAAGTATATTATGTCAGATATTGTTGGAGGAGAAGAATATAACATAATAGTAATAATAATAATAATAATAATAATAATAATAATAATAATAATAATAATATTAATAATGATAATGATTTAAAGGCTATAGACCAGCCGCGGCGAAAATGCGACTCACGAGCACATTGTGGCTCGCAGTGCTTTTCTCTCGCTTCCTACATACAACCCCCACCCTCTTACTCATTGGAGTCAAACTCCGTTCTATTTGTATTTGTCTCGGACCTGCGAGTGGCGTATCGTCGCAATATCTCTCTCGAAACCATGTACCTCTATAAAAAACGAAAGTTTCAAGTAGGATGGGAGGATGCATTCTTTTGCTTACAATATGATGAAAATATTAAATGTATGATTTGTTCACAAATATTACTAGGAAAACGGTTGTATAACATAAAACGGCATTATAAGTTACTACATGTTACTGATGAAACATTAAAAGGTTGTGTTATTATTATTATTATTATTATTATTATTATTATTATTATCATCATCATCATCATCATCATCATCAAATCTGTACGTCGATTCTTTTACAGCAGATGTCGAATAATGTGGTTAGATTTTCAATTTAAACTCATAGATTTACAATGCGACGTTAAATGAAAGCTAGATGTAAGGACTTGACAGATATTGAACTTTTCAAATCTTTGGAAAAAAATAAATATTTGAAGCTTCGTTCTTTCGCTTGCTCTGTTGAAGCCATGTTCGCTGTAACTTACGTTTGTGAAAAATTATTTTCAACAATGAAAACAGTAAAAATCAAATTTAGATCATGAATGACAGACAAATACCTTCGTGATCAACTACGACTGGCAGTAAGTGACATAATTCCTGATTTTGAAACTTTGTCGCAGAGTCATTCTGAAGATAGTTAATTTTAGGTTGTGATAATGTGTCCTATGTTTTCTTGTTCATTTCTTTCTTCGTTACACGTCCTAAACATTAACTTCCCCTTCGGTTGTCCGCCTCCCTCCATAGGTGCTATGCACGTTGCAGCGTCACAGTGGCTCGGCGCACCATGGCCTTTTCGCCACGGCTGCTATAGACCATTGTGTCTACTCCGACCTCAGAATTCATCCATCAGATTTTTCATTTCGTTGGTCCCGGTCTTTTCCTTCATTGGAAGCATAATTCAGTATTAATTTTGGCAATTTCTTGTGTTGAGGACGGTCTCGAAGGTTAGTACCGACATCTCTAATTCTAATGGATTTATTGTGCCTTACCACTCCTTTCCTTGGGAATATTTCCTGAAGTACAGAGCCATTATTATCAATGGTCCCAGAAAACAGCAGCCGCGACCTGCGTGGTTTCCGTCGAGCTTGTAACCATTTCTCGGCGATTCTCTAACAATAAATGTTCAATAATTTGGACTTACCATGCTCACAGTCGTTGCTGAAATTGGCTCCCATTTGTCGCCACACATAATTGATATCTTCTATAAACGAATATACAACACTCTGAAGTTCCACATAATTGATAGCCTCGATTTCTTCTCGTATATAATCTTCTACAGGGACATCATTTTATTTTTACTAACATTTTTAATATTAACCTGGCTGTACCTTTCTATTAACGATTGAAACAGGAAACACCGTTTGCTACCCCTTCCACTACTGGAGTTCGATGATACTGGCGTAAAATACAAATCACTTTACTAGGTATAGGAGGGAAGAAAAGTAGTTCATCCATTTATGTAAACTAGGAAATATCGCAATTTTGAGTTTGATAGTTTTCATTAGGTTTTTGTTTAATCAAAATACAGTACTGTATTAACACTTAGTGTTTTACACACGAATTGAGCTACTCATTCGGACGTATTAATTTCTGTATGCAGTGTATATTGTACTGTTACAGCACATTAGCGTACAATATAGAGAATGAAATTAAATTGAAAAATAATCATAATATGGATATTTAAACACATTTTTGAAAATGGTAGCCGTTCATTTCGATACAGGCTTCAGTTCTTTTGTGCATATTATCGCACTATAGACTATTGTACCTAATTCCAATTACCAGTTTCGTCCTTCGGACGAGTAACTCATGTTTAAATAATTCTGTACCTACTCTATAAAAGAGTACCTTACGTACTGTAAATTCAATCTTCACTTCTGCCCGATCCGAAAAGATAAAATTACTCAGAAACGCTATCTACTGTCTGTTCAAGTGGTTTTGTCGCAGGGTTGTAGAAAGGGGGGATCACGTGACACTTAATTACTTAATGAGACCCTTTTAATTAAGTTATTTTAAACACTTGTATAACATTACGTAGACGTCCAATTCTTAACAGAAATTAATGTTTTCAGAAAATAGCTAAGGTAGCCCAGCTACTAGACTTAACAGAGGGGCGAACAGAAGCAGGTGGGGGAAATCGGGATGCGATGTAGGTAAACGGACGACAATATCTGTACGAAAATATGATTCAATATTGAAAGCTCTTTCGTCACAGGAAAACGCGAACATATTTCTGGAACGTACTATACTCACTAACTCAGTACTGCTTACGCGCCCTCGGCTCTGTGTCGTGAACGGCTGGAAGTTTACTAGTAGAAGGGGTGGGAGTGAAGTACATTCCAAAACTCAGGTACAATAAAAATTGAAGTAAAAATAAAATGATGTCCCTGTAGTTCAGTCTCCTATCAGAGCCAGTCTGTCTGCCTTAATGCTTGAACTCTTGGAATTTTATATGGCTTCATTTTTAATAATTTTGTTGCATTTGTTGCTGATAATACAGTTTTCTATGCTAAACGCTTTAGAGATTTTTAAGGGGTATGTTTTAATCTTTCACCAATCTCATATAATTTTTCTTCTGTAAAAACACTACGTTTTCTGCTTGATTTTCGATTCTTCACTGAGGCTGTTTCTTTTAATCTTTTAGCGAATTATCTAATTGTTTTGGCAGAAAGCACAGGCCTGTTTGGAAAATTTATTCGAAATTTTCGTCTTGTTTTCACACACGACGTACGTATTGTACATATATACACGTTCACACAATGAGAATTTGTTGCTAGGCATTACCTAAATACAGAATAATCACTCAACTTTATACACTAACGTTGTACACTTGAAGAATTCAGAGTTTCATAACACGACTTCTAAGCAGACAGAATGCCATATGGCTACTGGAGGTCGATTGCGCGGGAGTAACGGTTACGCGCGCGCCGGACACCACGTAGGGCACGACCGGCCGGCCGCTATTTCTGGGACCATTGATAATAATGACTCTGTACAAACGGTCGCTTTCTTTGTGGATATTATGACTAGATATACAATGCGATCTGCCAATTTAGCCATGTTGGCTTAACATTTCTCATGTTCAAAAATAGCTTGCAAATTTGTCAAGTTACTACTATAATTTTACAAATTCTTTATTTTTATTTGAAAGCACATGTCAATATATATTATTTTATGTTGTTGGTTATATAATATTTCTTCAAATACTGTAGTCATGTATCATAACATACTAAAAGTTCAGTTTGTGATAATGGCTAGAAAAAGGAACAAAATAATGTCATAATGTCTTAAATATGTACGAGATGTCAATGGTAGGATTAAACTGACTTCCATTAACCACAAAACAAATAGCAATGCACAGTTACTGTTTTTCCGACAGTGCCTGACTTCTAAATTTAGGATGTCTTAACCTCTCTATCCAACGATAATGAGCACTGCTTTCAGTTTTGTTGCTGTAATATTAAATCTTTCATTAATTTCAAATCCACACTGTAGATAAGAATTTATTCCTCTTATGAAAGTTCTCCATCTTCGAAGTTGATGAGGTTGCTCATTATCCTTATCAATAGAAGTATCACTCACATTTAACATAGATTTGTAACAAAGCTACGTTAAAATTACTTGCAATTACAGTTACAAATTTGCAATTAATAAAATCCTTTAGGAATTCCTGTAAATATGTAGTTATTTATCTGGTATCATAATTCACCACTACTAACATATTCGTAATTTGATCTTTATGAAACAACTTACTATAAATTTATAAGAAAGATTAATGCGAAATCGTAATTGTACTTTTTGCTCGACAATACTGTAATACGCTAATTACATGTGACGTAACTGTACCGTAATAAAATATATTAAAGTACTGCTATTCATTATGTTATTCCAACTATCGATTTCAAACTAAACATATGCGGTATAGATTAATATCGTACACGCTACAACACGCAAGCCTTGAAAGCAGCAATGAAAGTTGGCATGCACTGACTGTACAATCAACAACATGTATCTAAATAAATTACATTCTGTTCCTGTTAATTTTAATATTATAATAAATTGAGTTCATTTCCTGTGTTTTAATTTGTGTTGCTTTGAGGTTAAACTCATCAAACCAAAACCCTGCAAACAATAAATAAATGCGGCGTACAAGTAAAAGTGTTCCGTGCCTGCCATCTGTTGCACTAGTCGCAAACTCGCTGAAAAGTCACCCTGGTACGTGCCTGCCATCTGTTGCAATAATCGAGAACACGCTGAAAGTACACTCATGGTCACCATTTCATTAATGGTAAAGTAACAATATAAGATATTTGTAAAAACTCAAAACCTAGAGATTTAATTATGGTCACTCAATCTCGTTTCATAAACATAACTGTCTTAGAGTAGATCGGGGGAAGATGGAAATAGAGGGAAGACGCTTTTTTGTGTACAGTTCATCAACGTGCCAAGTGAGTGCAGCACTTGTTGGTACAGAGTTTTTTGTTTCATTGTGTTGAGCAACAAGCTTACGGTGTAGCTGTAACCGTTGTTTCTCTTTGTTTTGAGCTAACAATCTTTCGTAAGTGTTGACATTTAAGCTATAATATAATTGTAGATATCTCATAAAACAATAATACAAATCGCAGTACATAAATATGTGATAATTGTATTTATAAATAATGTTTCTTATGCCTTGATTTGTGCGTTATTACATCTACAAATAATTTTTATACAACTGTTTTTTTTTAATTTTATAGTAAGGATTTTGTGTTTCGGACTGTATAGTCCCATCTGCATTATCGGTTTCGCTCTGAGCACGGCGTAGCAAACATAATCAGAGACTTCAGGGCATGAATTAATTGTACACAAATGCGAGTTTGATCGACCATATTCCCTCCCCCCCCCCAGTTCTACTGCAACCAGTTGCAGTAATTTCGATTATAGTCCCATCTAAATTGATTACAGAGTCAAAAACGTGTAAGGCGAGGAAAGGGATGGGTAGTTAGTGTAGTAGAACAGTGTTCCGCAATCATTTTCTATTCACCCTAGATGGGCCTAGACTCAACACGGCACACCATAATATTAATCCTCTCAAAAGGAAGAGATTTTGAAATAGTTTACAGAATTTAAAGTGTAAATTGAAGAAATATTGATTGAGACGTGCAACAAATTTGTTTTATAATTTTATAATTTTGTTGTCGTTATAATAGTGTCTCAATTAAGATTTTTGGCGAGCCATTAAGTGAAAATAGTGCCCCAGCATCTGTGAAGTAATTCCTATTCTCAAACCATTTAACCATACCTGCACAAACAGCGCGCGCGCTTCTCCTGAGCGGAAGAGCCGTGTTTATCGCTCGCCGAAACGGAGAAGAAGATACTTCAGAATGACATAGACTTACTTTAGGTAGAGGAGAGGGAAACGACCACTCAGTTATCTAGTGGAGTACAGTTTGTAGGCCTATTCTCAGTAACTGTTTCACGTTGCTTACCTACTGCTACAGTACAGTATGGAGGAATTTAAAAGACGGAACATAACATTTAACATTTAACGATTTACAGCTCGAGCATATTGATCTTCAATGTGACCTAAGGGCTTAAGATCGTTTGAATAATACTACTAGCCTGGTTGAGTTTTACAAGACTAAACATTAGCAATAATAACCACCACTACACAGGCTGGCTGTGAAAATGATTGCTATGTTTGGCTCAACATTTATTTTTATTTGTGAGTAACTGTTTTCTATAATCAACTTTAATAAAGGCAGACATCGAGCATCTGTAACTGATGTTTCATTACGATCAGTAGGCTACTGTTCCTTTCAGCTGCCAACAGCATAAAACCTCGTTTTGATGTACTGATAAATAAAAATTTTACAAAATGATGTTGTGCATTTAAGTAGCTACAGAATTTCTATTACTTCTGTAAAATAAATATTCTTTATTAACTAATAATAGTCCAAGATAGTTTTTCAAATACTGAACGGAAATTCATTTCATAAACACTCGTAATATTATTCCTTTTGTGTATATTTTGTACGAAATCACCCCTTCTTCCAGCCCACCCTTATACAGAGCGCAGCTAATATCTACTTTCCGCTCATGAGCTGTGAGCCGGCTCGGAGAGCGCAAACCTTTTGCAGGCCTGATTTAAACGAAACTTCTTTTTTTAGGGGAGTGTAGCACGCGTTTTTCTTCTATATCATCTGTGACATAATTTCTTTATAGGTCTATTACTGTATTTATTTCCTATCTTAAATTTTTTTCAAAATGATTCTTGCACACTGATACAATTAAACCCTCTCAGACTGTCGAAGTTGTCGTTAAGAAAATCGTTTTTTTCCTCAAATTAATGTTGTTTGTCTATCTAGTGGAATTCTGAAGTTGTAATTCACTGGGAGTCTGTTCCAGACGGAAGGGCAGTCGATGTGGATCGATCTACATTGTTAATAGCTATAACGAGTTTATGAGATTTTGATAGCTGGAAAATGATTTATTCGAAACAATTTTGGAGTAATTACTGATCTTCTAAATATTACAAAAGTTTACTTTAAAATTAATTTTAAGGATTTTTTTAAGTGGCGTTATTATCTTCACTGCAGGCTATAGCGCCATTATGCATCACAGTTTCATTTACTTGTATTGTTGTAAAACCTTGACAGAAACAACTTCTGAAACGTACATTCCACCGGAAAGTCTACAAATAATCAATATCTGAAAGATCAATATTAATGTCCGTATTTCTGGTCTGGTCAGTTATAACCCATGTTCTGTATTGATGGTGTTGATACCTTCACTTAGCCTATAATAGCTGTAGATTAAGGCCAAACATAGATTTACTGAAAACCTCGATAGGAATACGAAAAGCCGTCCAGGGACAAATACGAGGTCCATTATTGGATGAAATTACAATGCGTGCGGTAGGGTACATCAGTGGTTCAGTGCATCCGACTCATGTCTTCCCGTTGTTGACTCGCTATGGAGCAGAGCGGCCCGATTTCGAGGCGCGTCTATTTCGCTGCTTGTGAATTATTCCGGTTGTCGTGGGGGTTGCCGCACTTGTCGTCTGTCTAATGAAACATGAAGGCCACTGGCGTCGCGGGACGGGACGACTCCATTAGCCGGCGAACAAATTCATCAAGCGACGTCAAACACTCTGAGAAACCGCCTGTGATAAGTGACACGGTCTCGAAGCTGCGACTTTTAGTTAAATGGCGACTCCTTGAATGGAGGAGTGAATGAACACATTAAACGTGCTGGTTAAGTAAATTATTAATTTCATATTTCAATTCATCAGTCGAAGTTAGTCTCTGCTACAAGGAACTCACAATATCATCATGTGTGAATAAAAAATACAGAGTGATTCGTTTGGGAAGACATAACATTAAAACGTTTTAAAATGAGATATGTTGCTGTTTATTGTTAAATGAGTTGTATATGCATTCTAGAAGAATGAAAGTTTTGTCCAAATTAGACTTCAACGTGCCCATCATTGCGAACACGACAGAGGTCATATCTTGAGGCTAATTCCTCTCACGTGTGGTCTAACATCTCAGGGGTAACTTTCTCAAAAGCTGAGAAAATCTTTGCTCTGAGATCATAAATATCCCTGGGTAGCTGTGCATACATATTATTCTTCACGAAACCCCAGAGAAAGAAATCTGATGGTGTATGGTGTGGGGAATTTGGAGGCCACATAATTGTACCACTTCCACCACACCAGTTGTTACCAAATGAAGAGTCCACTGCAAGAATGATGGATGTCATTTGGAATACATTTTGCACGAGAAACAATTGAAAGTTTTAAATGCTTAGCGCTCAAAGCTTAACTCTGATTTTCCGATCATTACTGGACAATGACTATCAGTGTTAATGCCATATAACTCTGTAGATACATTCTATATTATGTCTTAAGCTATGCATTGACAGTCTTGGTTCATTTTCGACAAGAAAGTGGCATCCATCATTCTTGCAGTGTACTCTTCAAATGTGTCATCCAGATACTCACGGACGTCTGTCGCCCAATGAGGTGGTGCACCATTCTGTCGGAACAAGACACCCATGTTTTTATTTCCTGTTGCAGTTGTGGTTCGAAAAAGTTTTTCAACATGTCCAAGTATGGTCCTGATCGAACTGTTTCTTCTGCGAAGATTAACGACCCATACAAATTATTGCGACTTACCGCGCAAATTTAGGACTCGCTCCTTTCAATTCATATGAGACATACGGATTTTAACGTCCACGTGTGACTGCATTATGGGTATTCACTCGTCCACTAACATAGACACATTTCGCTCGTTGTTGTGTAGAAAACAGAATTTTGTTTATTCGGTCGTTGCTGAGTAACTTCTTTTGTTTCTTATGTGGTAACAATGATGATAAAAAAAACCCGTGTTTGAGTATCGCATTAGAACTGAAATGAATTCAACAGCACCCTCATTATATATTTTTAAAGTTATTCTATTTTATATCTTCACAAACGGATCAGACTGTAGAATAAACTGAAGGAAATAAAGCATTGAAACTGTAAAGAAATAAATAGAATGAAATTGAGAAAAGTCGTAGGCCATATATAAACAAATAACAAAATAAACGAGGGGATGGTTATCGACAAACGGAAAAAGAGAAGCAAATAGGAAAAAAAAAAAAGAAATGAAAGAATTTTGGATAGGAGGAGGAGAAAATGGAACATAAAACGTAAGAAAAATTAAAGTTAAACGGAAAAGTAGGTCTGAAAGAAGGATATGTCATAGAATACTAAAAAGATGGAAACTAATAGATCGTAGAGGAAGAAACTGGGAAATGATAAATAAAGAGGAGAACTAAAGAAAGAAAAAGAAAACAAGCAATAACATAAGCTGGTAATGAAATAAAAATGGATGGAATAAGAAAAAATAAAATATAACACTACTACAGAGTTTGGACAACTCTTGTCTTACATTTGAAGGGTTCAGAGCCATAATGGGCCAAGCGCCATTTATTAAAAACGGAGAAAGCAAGGGTTAAAGTAAAGTGAATACCATTGTTTGATGAAGATTGACATATTATTTAGTTTTAATGTGTGTACTTTAGATTACTGGCTATATGTTTCCATTGAATTATGGTAATAACTTCATTTTAACCCTTGTTTTCTGCGGTTTTAGTAAATGGCGCTTGGCCCACTATGGTTCTGAACCCTTCATGTTGTCTTACTTCTTGAGCAAGAGAAATTCGTCATTCGGCCACACGAGCAAGGAGAAAAAGCGAGGAAACGAAGATGAAAACTAATGTAGAGAATGAACGAAAAAGGATTATGGAAAGGGATCAGGAATATTTAATGTAAAGGAAAAGGAAATGAGGAAATAGTAAAAAACTGATAAGGGAAGAAACAATTTTTTTCTGTCTGATAGCGGGTACATGACTATTCGTAATTCGCTTATATGAAGTCAGTTGTGTAGAACAACAATTCATCGACAGAGTCGTTTCCCCGGAAGCGTCATAGGAGGCTCGTCTACGCTAGACCCGCTATGAGATAATAATGTAGATTTGTTGGGATGCCACAGAGGAACCGAAGTTCACGGAGAAAACCCGTGTGTTACCTGGACCACGGCCCTGCCCAACAGAAATCATAAATCGGGGGTACACAGGGAATCGAACTAACTCCACAGGAATATGAGCCCAAGGTAATGTCCTGCAATGTTCGAACATTAGAGAAGCAGCAAATAAATTATAAATACGTCTTATTTCTTATGAAAATCTAATCGCAATATCTGTGCTAGAATCATTAAGCGATTAACCATGAAGAGATGGAGGAAGCGAATATTTTTATAACAAGATGGAACAAACACGACACACTGCCTCCTGCAGAGCGAATATAAACGTTTTGCTATACTCGACAAACTTGAACCGAACATAGCGCCTGTAATGCGCGACGCTAGTCCAGAACTGTAGCCCCTGGACCGACATTGTGCGTGCGTGTGTGTGTGATACCTACCCACTTCATTTGCGTCATTACTGTTCCGCATACTGCGAATAGATGGCAGGACTGTGATCCATTTTCACGTTGCACACCACTTCGGCGGGCCACGTTATGCATCAAGTGTATTTGTTAAGAGTTATTTCGTGTATTAGATGAGTGTATGTGTATGTTCGTGTAAGTTTATTGCGAGAAATGGGCGAGGATGATGATGAAGGTGACGAAGGAAGAAGGGCAAATCCGGTGTCGGTACGTAGCCTACTCCTGTCGAATAGCATCAAGGGGGCCGCCACGCTTAACGTCCCCATTCGACGGACGAATCACTATCAACAGTAACATATGCCTTCTCTTCATATCCACTGCGGAGAAATTTGGGATATGTTATTGGTGTACAATACATATAGTGATTGGAAGTTGTGCACTGCCATCTCTCCTAAACCCGAGGTAAAAATTTTACATGAAAATTAATATCACATGAAGGAGTTTTTGTTTTGCAAAATGTAATTTAAATAATTTTCTGAATGCTTTCTTACATACTTTCTATAATTATTAGTTATTAATAAACATTCTTGGTGTTCTCTGTTTTTATTTCATTGTACTATTGAAATATGTAATTGTCATTCAATATGTTAAAAAGTATAGGGGACGAAATTTAGACCGCTTCATTGAAATGTAAAAAAAAATTCATACTTTCATTCTTCATGTTTTATATTCAATTTGATTCCAAATTTATGAATTTCGAATTCTGTGTCTTGTAGTTAAATTTTGAAACTTCTTAATTAGATTAGTTTAAAGTCTTCAACTTCAATGTTATATGAATGGTGACACAAAACTAAATGGGGGACGATAAATAGGCACCCTACCTTATTGGTGCACAATTTAGTGATTGGAAGTTGTGCACTGCCATCTCTCCTAGTCCCGAGGTAGAAATTTTAGATGAAAATTTCTGATCCTACAGGGAATCGAACCCGGCTAGTCTGGAGGCAGATGCGCTACCACAGAACCGGCAGACTGTAGAAATTTCTGTAAAAAGTATTATAAATATGTATTTTAGTACTTATTTATTGAACCTGGTAGAGATATGGGCCGTCAGGCCTTCTCTGCCCCTCTACCAGGAGATTCCAACTATAATATAAAGAATAAAATTACAATTAGCACTAAATTTACAATTACAATTACAAATAAAATTACAATTAGTGTCAAATTTACAATTACAATAAAAATCAAAGTACGAAAAGATTACATGACTAATTAAAGCTAGATAATTTATCATATAAATACAAAGAATATTTTATATTTACTGAATTACAAATTAAACCTAGAATAACAAAATTGTATAGTGATGAAATTACTGGATATTGAAAAATTTTGTGATATATTAAGGAAACTATTTACAAGAAACCAATTACTGACTAAGTGCCTAGTAAGTTTGCGTTTGAATTCAATTTTATTTCGACAGTCCCTGATGCTAGCAGGTAGCGAATTCCAGAGTCTTGACAGGGCAATTGTGAAAGAGGATGAGTATGAGGAGGTGCGATGGGATGGTATTGTTAGTATTGTTTCATGGCGAGAGCGTGTGTTCAGATTGTGGTGGGAAGAAAGGTAAGTGAAGCGGGACGACAGGTACGAAGGAATAGAAGAGTTCAAGATTTCGAAGACAAAGAGAAGTGAATGTAAATTTATTTTCTTATATAGTTTAAGCCAACCTATTGCTTCCAGGGATGGAGTTATTTGATCATATTTACGAACATTGCTTATAAAACGTACACACAAATTATGAGCACGTTGAAGTTTCGTTTTGTTGTCGCTGGAGAGGTCACTCAGTAAAATATCAGCATAGTCAAAATAGGCAATAGGGAACAAGAAGGAAAATAATGAAAGAAGGAAATAATGAAGGAAGCAATTTAGTGTTATTTAACAACGCTGTATCAATAATTATTAGGTTATTTAGCTTGGATGGGATTGGTAAAATTGATATATCACGGGCTGAGACAGAAATTCTCTTCACAGTTAGCGGAAAATCTCGGAAACAAACCCCACCAGATTATCAGTCCAGGCGGGAATCGATCAGCAGACTAACACAGAACGTGAGCTAAGCGGATGGCTTACCAAGCTACTAAAAACAAAATTAAATGGAAAATAGAAACAAGGTAGAAAGGCCGCAACGAGGAGTACTTGGAATTCTGAGAACTTGTATGTGGTGTCTTGGGATTTGCGCAACTCTATTACAAACACAGTGATAAAGAGACCTGGGATCAGGCTGAAGTAGTGAGACCAAGACTGGAACAGTAGAATGTATAGTCTCATACATTACGTAGTGCACCAAAGTTATAATCTAAGTTGTTATCTTTGCTACTCAGCTTTCAAATTAGCGGTCGGCTGCCCATTACCTCAACTTGTTCTATTCATCACAGGTGACAACTCTGGAATTGCGCTATCAAGTAGGCCTACAATGTGGCAGTTAAGGGAAAAACACTCTTAAATTATCTGTAGTTGCCTATTATATCCTCTGGAAATTTCTTCTCCACTTTGAAGAATTGAAACATATAGAACAGACCTGCACAAACAGCGCTCAACCAGCGCGCGCGCTCCTTCGGAGCGGGAGAGCCGAGTTTACCGCTCGCCGAAACGGAGAGGAAGATACGTCAGAATGACATAGACTTGCTATAAGCAGACGACAGAGAAACGACCACACAGTTATCTAGTGGAGTGCAATGTGTAGGTCTATTCTCAGTAACTGTTTCACGTTGCTTACCTACTGCTACAATACAACATGGAGGAATCTAAAAGACGGAACATAACATTTAACATTTCACGATTTACAGCTCGAAGTTATTGATCTTCAATGTGACCTAAGAGCTAAAGATCGTTTAAATAATACTACTAGCCTGGTTGAGTTTTACAAGACTAAACATTATCAATAATATCTACGACTACCCAGGCTGGCTGTGAAAATGATTGCTATGTTTGGCTCAACATTTATATTTGCGAGCAACTGTTTTCTATAATCAACTTTAATGAAGGCAGACATCGAACATCTGTAACTGATGTTTCATTACGATCAGTAGGCTACTGTTCCTTTCAGCTGCCAACAGCATAAAACCTCGTTTTGATGTACTGATAAATAAAAATATAACAAAATTTTATTTTACATTTAAGTAGCTATAGAATTTCTATTATTTCTGTAAAATAAATATTTCTTTATTAATTAATAATAGTCCAAGATAGTTCTGCAAACACTGAACGGGAATTCATTTCATAAGCACTCGTAATAGTACTTCCTTTTGTGTATATTTTGTACGAGATCCACCCTTTCTCCCAGTCCACCCTTATACAGAGCGCAGCTAATATCTGCATTCCTCTCATGAGCTGTGAGCCGGCTCGGAGAGCGCAAACCTTGTGCTGGCCTGATATAGAACGTTCGCTGAAATTATTATTTCCAGTATATTTCATGTGTTAGAGCTGCTACCGACTGCATTATTGAGTCAGAGTTTTGTTTCTGACAGAAGAGTGAGTATTTGTCTAATGGTTGAGTGCGCCTTTGTATTTTTCACTGCATTACTTTAAATGGTGACCTTTCTTTAAGTTGACCATGTCAACTGACCTTTCGCCATGATCCCTATGAGTACTAGTTATAGCTTGTCAGTAATTAACTTCTTCATTCTACCAATTATTCACCATTTTTCTTATGAATATTTTTCCCTTGAAGTCACATAATTCCCTCTGCTGGTGTTCTCTATCTCCTTTACTCCTTATGCCACAGCTCTGCCAAACAAATTAACAACATCAAAACAACTAACATGTACCATTCGAGCACCATAATGCTATATTGGAGTTAAATCGCTCGCTTGAACTCGATCGAATGTCGCACGCTCGAGTGAGATAATCTCAGTCGTGATACGCTCGTAATAAATAGAAGCACAGTACAAGGTCATCTCACCTATATGTCTTACCTTGTATGGAAGGAAACAGATAAGGTACCGATATGTTTTGCTCACACTATAAAAATAAGGCTTTATTTTCTGCGTTTATGACAAACGTCTAATGGAACGTACCAAAATAATAACATGAAGTTATAAATAAAATAGTATGAAAAACTTCGATATACAGTTATTATTCCTAATCAATAATTATTCAATATTTGATTTATCACATATATAACATGATAGGTCCATACATAGTGCTCCGCCTATATACTGCGACAATGTAGAAACGTTTTACAAAATATTATTATATAGCAGTAAATTAATAACAATATTAGTACAGAGATAACGTCACGGAAATATAATAAAACGAATAATCACGCTGCACAACTGTTACAGACGCAAAGATTGATACACTAATTATTATTAGAGATTATTATTATTATTACTAGAAAACTTGATACATTTCTTGCATTATCGTGATTGTGTTCTCCGTTTATGATAATTACATTAACATCCAATAACATCTATCAGATATGGAAAAAAAAATCACTCCTGTGTGAAGGGGGGGGGACATTTACCTACAACATTTATATTACATTTTAAAGCAAGTTTTGTAGTTGTGCTATGGCGAGATTAGTTGAACATTGCAAAGTTTGAAATGATAAACATCTATTATGTTACTACACAGTTCATCACTGTAACAAGAACGAATGTCTAACGCTCGGCTTATACCGTTCGAGGATTTATCGCTCGCGACAATTTTACCCATCATGCATGTGCGCTACCTATCGGATTATGCTATGAAATACTTGGCGCTCGAGCGAAAAATTCCGATGCAGACCTCTGTCCAGCACCAATCCTGAACAATTACAGCCAGTGCCAGCGTTTATGGCGCATGTCCTTGAGTAAAAAGCCAGTCAGTGAGCACTTGTCAGTGCAGCTGGGAACGATACCACCCAAATACACGTCACGTCAGCAATCTTTACACTGCGTCCAAGGCAAGACAGTCGCACTTCGCGTTTCTGGAGTGTGTCTTTGAGTATACTGTCCAGTCAGTGGCATCTGTTGCCACTTCGGCTGAGAGTGGTACCACTTCCTAAACAGAAGTCACGTCAGCAATCTACCAATCACACTTGTCACCTTTCTCGCCCACATTTTTCTGCAAAGATAAGATACTCGCTCTCAAGTTCTTATTACTTATTTCACACGCCAGAATCGGTGGCACTGATTGTCCTAGCTGATGCGAAACCTGTAAATTCTCTTTTAATAACCAGATTGTAGTATTGGATCAATATTTGTATCTTTGTGTCATTTTGTTCACATCTCTGTTGATCCTACGGTGTAACAAATGTCTAAATTCTGATAGGGAATGTGTTGAAGAATAGCGCAACAATTGCTGTACCTGTTCCAACAAATCTTTCCATGAAATTATGTTTTTTTTCTGTAAACGACCTGAGGGAAAATCACTTTTTGGATGGCCCTCGTAATTGCGGTCGAGTGATCAAAATTAGTTTAGGCACTTGTTATGACATTATTAACGTGGCGAAATAAAAAAAAATAACTTTTGTGCGAGATCGTGCGTATTTGCTTGGTTTCCGCACAAAACCAATCCGCGGAAAGTCTAAAATTCCACATTCAGTATTCCCAACCTAACACACAATTTCCCTCTTCTTACCGTTTAAGTGACATATTGATTTTACTGCTTCAGGCTTTTAACATATTATTTTTAGAGACGTTCAATATAGTAATAATTATAAATTGGAAACTTACCACTGCAATTTCACCTAAATTGCATTGTGAATTATTGTTTTTAAATATTTGCAAAAATTAAGTGAACTCTAAATCATAACATAACCTTACCGTTTGTTTTAAGTTCGCATTTATATACTGGGGGAGAAAAAGACAGACGTATATAACGGCCTGCTGGAGTATAGTAAACACAGAAAACATTTTAAAGCAACAATGTTGAAGATATGTATTTTTGTTTTGCAAGTTTGCCGTCATTGAACAGAAACTAAGATGGAGATTTCATTGAAATTAATTAGAAATTCCTCTTTCAGGTATGTAATAAAACGATCTTCGCACAAAATGATGTACGATACACGAGCGGAATGTATTCTTTCAATTCTCGGAAATTAAAAAAGCTCAACTACGTTTCGCTTTTTCAAACTTTTCCTCGAACATGAAAACTTCAACATACCGCTCTTGTAACGCATATTACTATTTCATCTGCCGCCATGGGAATGTTTGCTTGTAAGATGATTTTAACATACGGTGCGTTTCATCTTTTAAAAAATAGACGGTGTCGTAAATATTGAAACAAGAAAGCATTTGCAGAGATTTGGTAACTATAGTAACATTAAAAGAAATGCACGCAAATTTCCATTTCGACTGTATATTATGCCGAGGTATTTGTTTTCTCCAAATCTGTCGTTTTGAACAAAAGACAGTCGTAAATTCCTTGCACTAGAGATAACGCAAGTAATATCATATTCTCTCTTATCTTGAAGGCCTAATACCCATGTTTACTATCTCTTCGCAGAGCGCTTCGTTTTTGTTACTGATGTGCTTCTGTTTGTGCAGTGGCTTATTTATCGCTGGTCTTGTGGGAGGAATGTAGCTACGGCTCTTGGATATTAAATTACAGAGATTTTAAGCAGGCAGTTTTCAAATATGCCTTTGATATTTCGGGTAAATGGACCGTGTAAAGGCGAATTTATAAATTTCTTGCTGTTATATAGGCTCTTCACTGGTAATTTCGTATCAGACGTAGTAAGGAGGTGTACTGCAATTCTGAAAAAAACTCGTTGAAATATTCACTCGATTACATAGTTATAAATACGGAAAATAATTATTTTTGGATTAATGTCTATCTTCATGCTTAAAGTGGCTCTTTGTATTTGTTGAACGAATGTATATATAATAATGTACGTACAAAGTCATCTCGAAACTATATTTAAATTATCTATTGCAACAGTGCCTATGAATAATCCACTTTAGCTTCAAGTATTTTTATCCATAATCCCACGCGAACGTTTCCCACTCAGTGAACGAGCTCATTCACGCTAGATTAACCAATGAGAATCTGATGATACTGATGCTGAAAATTAAAAAGTGATGTTTTTTTTTTCCTCTATGTTCATGTGTTTTTTTTTTGTACCGTCTCTGCTTCGATGTGCCAGCATTCAGACAGATGGTGTTTAGGTAAAACAACTTAACCATAATTTCTCTAAATTTGTTTTTTATTGTAATTAGTTAAAATTTACTTACATATACATAAATTATGTTTACATTCCTTCATGTTAGTTAAATAGGCTTAATAATGGTAATATATTAAAATTCAATTAAGCTTACAGCTGTTTCTGAAAAATATTTCTTTTGTGGGATAAGTCCTTCCTTCCAAACACCATCGAAACGATTACGTCAGACTCACAGTCTCAACATTCAATAATAATTATTATTATTTGTAATATTGGGCAATTAATTAGTAATATTTAAAAATAGTTTACAATAAAATTAAACATATTCAAAAACTGTAGATAAGCAATGATAAGGATATGTTTGAACTGCCTGTCATATCGTTTTTAACACATTTTAACGATTGCTTAAACTAGATAATTTTAAGTGTTCATCATGTGTTATCGTTTCGATGTGACCTGAGGATGCAATATTCATGGCGAAAACGTATGTCAGCTTTTATGTACCATTTCATGTACTGTAATACCCTAATGGTTTAAGGGGAATTGGACGTTATCGCATGCAAAGTAATGGTAAAAATAGCCTATCTTCAAGCGGTCAGAATTGTAATACTATTTATCACAGCTCTTTCATTTTTTAGTGATATATGTATACACATTAAGCTTTAAAATGAAAGAAGAATGGTAAATCTTACCCTTAAATTAATTTTTGAATTTAATCATATTTTTTATGTAAATTCACTACATACCTGTGATTAGGTACACTCTATTCACTTATCATAGCACACATTGAATTAAAATTTTGGCCACTTACTGCCAATAGATACTAAAACATACCCTACTAAAATTATTAAAATATCTGTAATATTATGGGCATACGGCTTATACTAATCTTCAATTCCCTTTTAATTTATTGACGGTGATGATTGCTATAAGCCCTATGCCCATAATATTATAGATACATGAATAATTTTAGTAGGATATGTTTTAGTATCTATTAGCAGTAAGTGGTCAAATTTTCAATTCAATATGTGCTATAATAAGTGAATAGAATGTACCTAATCACAGACATGTAGTGGATTTATAAAAAAAATGTGCTTAATTAAAACAATTAATTTAAGGATAAAGATTTACTCTAGAGTAACCATTCTTTTTCATTTCAAAGCTTAATGTGTATACATATATCACTAAAAAAATGAAAGAGCTGTGATAAATAATATTATATTTATGACTACTTGAAGAGAGGCTATTTTTACCAATATTTTGCATGCGATAATGACTAATTCCCCTTAAAGCATGATTATTGATAAATAATGAGACGGAAATAAACCCGTATATATTTGATACTTATAGTATACTTATCGAACCCAACATGCCTTTGAAAAATGCCTTTGAAAATAATAAGAGTTCAAAATATAGTATTGTTATAATTTAATTTCGTTCTTTATACACATGTTTGCTGTCATTAAATAATTATTTTTCGACTTCCAGTCTCGAAATAATTATCATGACAACAAACATTTAGCTAAATTAAATTATCTCAAAACTACCAGCACTGATTGTATAATAAAATATAAATTTCTCTTGTTTGGAAGCACAATTGTGTTGACAGAGATTAATCTGGCACACAATATTTTGGAGAGACACAGATTATAGCATTTCGGTCAATACTTTATCTCTTATGTGAATATAGAGGTTGGAAGTGGAATACTCCTGCAGATTTTCGAAGCAAATAGCTCATGGTGTATGTAACAAAAAAGTGTAATACCATAATGATGAAAAGTTCATAGTTTTCTTAGAAAAAATATTTTTCCCACATGTTTAACATCTTCTTAATCGGTTACTATTGAGAATAGAATCGTGATTTTTATTCACATCGATAGAAAATCTAACAAAGAATCATTTATCCTTCTGGGGCATTTCAATAGCCTGAAGTATTTTCGTCTGAATTTAATTCAAAAATCACTAATTTCAAGCCACTGAACGATGTGAGCTTATTGCAACGTCGTAGCGATAGAGGGAGGCTCGCATACAAAGACAGACCTGAGTTCATTGACCTCTTACAAATGTACAGACCGATTATTTAGTCCTGGCAGCTCAGTAACGCGAAATAGGGGAAGTAATAGGAGTAGTGGGGAGAGTTTCGGAATAGAAATAGGAGCAAGCCGTCAGTAAAGAAATGCAGTACAGCTTGGCTGTACTGGAAAAACAATGCTCTAGGTACCGCATGTGTGACATCCGCTCTGAACGCAAGCGACAGACTAACCTGAACACCCCTTGGCGTAACTTAATGGACTCGCCTGACCCAGGCGCACATTGTCAGTGACTGTCAGGACTAAATAATCGTACTGTAATACGAGAATAAAGACGACTGTTTTAGCAGCGATGTTTCCGGACTGCTGAAACTTTCAACTTAATTTTCTAATTAACCGTGCATTTAATCAAGAAACGTAATAAACGTTTGTGCGAGATCGTGCGTATTTGCTTGCTTTCCTCACAAAACCAATATGCGGTAAGTGTGAAATACCACATTCAATATTCCCAACGTAACACACATAACAATTTCCCTCTTCTTACAGCTTACACGCGACATTCATTTTACTGCTTTAGGCTTTTATCATATGATTTTTAGAGACGTTTAACATAGTAATAATTATAAATTGGAAACTTACCACTGCAATTTCACCTAAATTGCACTGTTAATTATTGTTTTTAAATATTTTCAAAAATTAAATAAACTCTACGACTCCACTAAAGTTACTGCATTCGTGATGCAAGTTACATTAAATAAGCCGTGAAAAAATCAACAAGATTCCAGATGCCGATGTTATTACTGCAATATGTTATATAAATAATATTGTTAATATATTAAAATGAAAAATAAATCATTACATAAACTTACCGTATGTTTTAAGTTCGCATTTATAGACTGGGGGAAAAAAAGACAGACGTATATCACGGCCTGCTGGAGTATAGTAAACACAGAACAATTTAAAGCAACAATGTTGAAGATAGATATTTTTGTTTTGAAAATTTGCCGTCGTTGAACAGAAACCAAGATGGAGATTTCATCACAACTGATTAGAAATTCTTCTTTCAGGTATGTAATGAACGATCTTCGCACAAAATAATGTACGATACACAAGAGGTATGTATTCTTTCATTTCTCGGAAATTAAAAAAACTCAACTACGTTTCGCTTTTTCAATCTTTTCCTCGAACATGAAAACATCAACATACCGCTCTTGTAACGCATATTACTATTTATATTCCTTTAAGTGTACTCTATCATCCCTTTTAATCTGCATGGTTATTTCACTTCCATCCTGTATAAAAGTGAGATCTACAGTCAACTTTTCATTAATAGTCATTTATATATTTGCCAAAGAGGGCTTATTATTTTGTCCACAATTACATTCAGTGTGCTTTCTTTGTGAATAATTAATTCACAGACGCAGATTATGAAATCATTTGTACAGTGGTTTTAACACAGAAACAACAGAACAAAAATGATTACCTGATTTTGTGTGCACAAATAAGCTATTCCGTGATAAAAAATGTTCATTTTATTAGTTAATAAATTATCCAGTAGTTTATCAACAGTAATCTCACTAGAGGTTTTGATTTATCTAGAGAAAATCAAAACTCGAGTGGGATTTAATTGACTATTACACGATTAGAAGAAAGTATATAAAGATTATAAGTAACAAAGTACTCCAATATAATAAAATGTTAATTGACTTACGAAAATAAACCTGTCTTCAAATGTATTATTGCACCATTACGCTATATGGCAGTTGTGCCAACTATGGAAACTTCATTGAACTCTGTAGACGGTTACTAGTCAAGAAGGCTTTGTTGATTCAGTTTCATTTTTATTAAGACAGTTGCATTCCACTTCAATTATCCGAATCCCGGTAATCAACGTCACTTGACAGATGATTTTCAATAAATCTTAATATTAAACAATCTCTGATACGTGACTATCCATAATATCATATAGCAGAAGCTATAACATAACCTAACTAATGTACTGTACACAAGTGTTAGAAAAGTTTTAATTAACGACGACGACATAAAAAATAAACATGAATAATTTTAAAAGGAATAATTATTGAATGTACAATTTTCAAATTTGAATGTGGTTGGTGGTTCAATTGATATTATATTGGACGTGTGCGTAATAGAAGTGGAACTCGTTGATTTAGGCCTACATGGTGTATTCAACTTATTCAGGATTTCAGAATGAATAATTTTAAAAGGAATAATTATTAAATGTACAATTTTCAAATTTTAATGTGGTTGGTAGTTCAATTGATGTTATATTGGACGTGTGCGTAATAGAAGTGGAACTCGTTGATTTAGGCCTACATGGTGTATTCAACCTATTCAGGATTTCCGAATGGTGCTCTTCATTTATTTGTAAATCGGATTTCAGAAGATGCATAGATATGATCAGTGATTTTTATTAATTATTGTTCTTGAATGCCAATGCGAGTCATATTTGAAACTGCTGTGCATGGACTGGAGTGGTTTGTAATTTTATATATATATTTTTTTGACGTCCAGACCAGCGCAGTTTCAAATGTTGGCAAAGAAAGAAACAAATGCTAGGGACGCGATAAAATTAAACAAATGCTAGGGACGCGATAAAATTAAACAAATGCTAGGGACGCGATAAAATTGTGCGATAAGCAGCCATGATTGGTTGAAATACGTCCTTTCGTACCGTTTTATTGGTCAAAAGTAGTATGACGTAGTAAGAGTGTAATAGTCTGTATAATTTACAAAATCATAAAATAAGGTGCTTAGTTTGGATTAATTACGAACTATGGATGAAAGATAATGACGTAATATATCACAACTACATTAATGCTTTTCAAGTCTCTGGTAATTATAGTGTGCGAAGGATAAATGCTAAAAGAAGAATTCAAGTGCAAACAATGCGATTCCTCACACTGCTGGCAGACTGTAGAGAAAAAGAATACGGACAAATAAGAGAAGAAATATGCACGTTGAAGATATTAAAGCTATGATAGGGAAGTAGTTTTCCAGCGCACTTAATACATGCCATGCAACGACTTTATCACAATTCAAATGCAGTTGTAATAACATTACAGTTAGAAATACAAAGAAAGCAAGAAGTTAAGTTAGAATGAAATATCTCTCCACGCTGTTGAACATGAGAAAAGAAGTGCATTTCTGTTATCGAATTCTTTATACAGGCGATCAGTGCTTTCGCGGAATAGTGAAGTGACTATAGAAGTGTACTTATTTCACTGCAGTTCTTTATACAGGTGGATTCACACAATAGCGAAATGAACTTCAGAATTCTAGCTTATTTCTGATTCATGAAACACGAAATGTACAGTATGAATCTACTGAAAAGAGAACAAAAATTGTTAAAATCCTTTCTAAAACTAATAATAGTCAGTATTTACATTCTGTGTTCGTTTTGAGCGACCACAGCTATTTCTTACACATACACGTATCATGGGGATAAAATCTGATTGAAATGGCGAAATTTTGGGCGAGTGTAATTGATCTTGTACCAGACTTTCATTTTATAATAACTTAAATACATTGATCTGTTTTCCCGCAAATTTATAACTATATTTGATTTTTTATTTGGCTAGCAAAGTGAGTACAAATTAAATTTATAAAACAAAAATTTTTCTAACCACTATCGTAAGAGCTACACTCATGTACGGTATGATCTTAGCCAATAATATAACATAAAATTTACAAAGACAGTTTACTAAATACAGTAATTAACTTAGTCAAACCGTCCTCCGAGTTACCTCTTTGGTAGCGTGTCTGCCTCCAGACTAGCCGGCCCGGCGGAGTCAGACATTTTTCATGTAAAATATCTATGTACCTCGGGACTAGGAGAGATGGCGGTGCACAACTTCTAATCACTAGATTGTGCACCAATATGCCTGGGTTAAATCCCAAATCTCTCCGTAGTGTATATGAAGAGAAGGCACATGTCACTGTTGATAGTGATTCGTCCGTCGGATGGGGACGTTAAGCCTGGCGGCCCCCTTGGTGGTATTCGACAGGAGTAGGGTACGTGCCGGCACCGGGTTTCCCCCTCTCCCTTCCTCATCCTCATCGTCATCACTCATTCCAGACACTACACTTACACGAACACTTACACATACACTCACCCTAGTACACGACATAACTCTCCACAGATACACATCATGTACAGTGTGACTGGTGTACAACTAGGTGTGCGGAACCCGAATCACGCAAGTGAAGTGGGTGGGCATTGGATATACACACACACACACACACACACTTATTCAAACTGATAAATAAAACACAAGAGAAAAAGAAAAAGGAGAAAAAGAAAAAGGGAGAAAAACACATTTAATATGAATTGACAATCAGTCAGAAGTCAATGATATTCAATAAAAACATGAATATAGTCGACAGAAATATGAAGATAAAAAATACACACATTTGTTAGTATTATATATCAGGAATAATTTTATAGATTTCTTTTTTTAAAAGGTTCAAATTTGGAAAATGGTTTATAAGTTTATTATAAAGTCTTGGACCGAAACTAACACCATGTTTAATTACTGTACTTGTATGACATTTAGGTTCAATTAAGGTCAAAGTAGATTTTTGTCTTCAATTATGTTATTCATGTCGATTACATAATTATGATAATCATGGTTCAAGTTTCCCTTTCATTTATACACTTAGACTACATTTGTAACACACAGACAAACCTGACAGAATCATTCATATTGCCAAGTATAAGTGAAATATCCCTTTGTTCATGTATAAAGATAAAAAAGAAAAATGGATTGCCCATGTTCAACATTATTCCGTTTTGATTTCGTTTTTAATAGACAAAACCACCATAGTGACTACCAAAGCCTCTGATAGAAAGGAGTGTGAACACATCAATTCCGAATCTCTCTCATCTAATGAAAGTTGCAGACGTTAGCGTACGATGTGCAGAAATTGAGAAGAACTATGAATGAAGCCGAGATCAGTTGAAAAAGTCAGTGGTGTAGTGCCAGATGTTCAGCACTGGAAATCAACAAATGAACTGACCATAAAATAGTATACTAATCGCCTCTTACTTCATTCGCAGTTTTCAATTAACTTTCAGTGGATACGAAAATACTACTAACACGCTATAGACATTTGAGTGGACAAAGTACAATTAATATTACAGAAAGAGAAAAATGTTGGACACAAGTTACATTTCGTAAGTTTCTGAACTTTGGTCCCTTTTCATAGATCGTGGACATTAGTGAATAGCCACAAGGAAGTAATATTAAATGTCGGTCACATTTATTTCCATCTCTGAATTTTATAAGTGAAGGTGATAAAATTATTATTGTAACTATTTTAATTTTCTTATATAAAAATTATTTCCTTTTTGCTAATATGTTTTCGCGGGATATCAGCCGAGTTAAGATTTTGGAATGCTCCAAGCTTTCGACTGCTATCTCTGCAGCCATCTTCAGGGAAGTGATGTCCGAACAGAAAGTCGAAAGGTAATATAGATGTTAGGCTGTCTCAGGTGAAACGGGATTGGTTGGCGGATCGGCCAATCCTGGGCCGGGAATTGTCATCTCTCGTAAGCTCCGCCCCTCCCGGGATTCCTGTGTGAAGTTTGGCGGGCAGCGAGCCCTGTTCCGCCGGTTGGAATCGGTTGCCGTCCTCGGTCCGTGATCTTCATGACCTTGATTGTAAGAGGGCCTAAGTTGGTCCAAGGCCGGTGTCCATGCCTGACTGAGCTGGAGTCCACTGTCTCTGTTAAAGTCTACTACATCGCGCCATAGTTATATCCGATATCAACAACTTGCCTGCAGAAATGGACCATCTTCGTAGAACACTACAACAAAACAACTACAGCCGGAGAGACATCAACAATGCCATCAAACAAGTTACCATGAGAAGTAACACAATAGACTTTGACAGCAAGCAAGAACCGACAAAGAAAGCTTTCATTCCATTCTGCGGGAGCGTGTCACACAAAATAAGCAGAATCCTCCAGAAGGTAAATATCAAAACCATCCATAAACCACAGAGCAAAATCCGGAGTCATCTACGTCAGGTTAAAGACAGTCAGGGCTTAAGGACACCAGGGATTTACAAGATTCCATGCGAGTGCGGCGAAGTATACATAGGGCAGACTGGCCGCACAATAGAAGACAGAATCAAAGAACATAAGAGGAACCCGCCAAACTTCACACAGGAATCCCGGGAGGGGCGGAGCTTACGAGAGATGACAATTTCCGGCCCCGGATTGGCCGATCCGCCAACCAATCCCGTTTCACCTGAGACAGCCTAACATCTATATTACCTTTCGACTTTCTGTTCGGACGTCACTTCCCTGAAGATGGCTGCAGAGATAGCAGTCGAAAGCTTGGAGCATTCCAAAATCTTAACTCGGCTGATATCCCGCGAAAACATATTAGCGAACCAACGCCGAGAAAGCCTCAAATCATACATTTCCTTTTTGGTTGGTAGATTTTCATATTCGAAAACAATTTACGTAAATGTTTATTAAACACAGTCGTTTATTGCAAACAATGAAAATATTTAATGGAAATGGAGCAGTATTTGATAATAAATTGTGAAAAAATGTGAATTGCAGCTGTTTTATTCTTCATAAATCTTATAGAACCTCTTTGAAAACTAGTCTGGCTCAGAAACCGTAACGAATACATATTTTTTGAAATGAAAATTCAGTACACATAGAATTGTAATACATCATTCAACTGAATCCCAGAGTGCAATACATGCATGAATTTAATGCATAAGGAATCAAAATGTAAATTACTCTAACATAGAATAAGAACGTACTAGCGCGGCCAATGTTGATATACGTTAATGAAGCTTGGGACATTCGTGTCAATACTAGGGTAAAGACACGTAATAAATTAAACATTTCAAGCAATTAATTTGTTAATTAAAATTTGCACCATATTAATACGTGTTATGATATATAACATTGAAAATGAAAGTCATGTACTTCATATACATACTAGGTTCAAAAATTTCCCGGAATTTGCTAGCATCATAGAAACAACGTACCTTAAACACTATTCTACAGCATTTCCTTCAAAATAGTTTCCTTCCGCAACAACACACTTTTGCCAACGCGTGTAGAGTTCCTGGAAGCAGGCCTGGAAGCCATTTTGTGAAACCCGTCTTAGTGCTCTCGTCGCGTTTGCGATAACCTCTTCAGCATTGAATCTCCGTCCTTTCAGATGACTTTTCAGACGGGGAAACAGAAAGTAATCAGGTGGTGAGAGATCAGGAGAGTATGGTGGGTGATCCAAAGCAGTTATGTTGTGCCTGGCAAGAAAATTCTTTACAATAATTGCGCGATGAGCAGGTGCATTGTCATGCATAAGGAACCAGTTGTTTTCTACCCACTTTTCTGGACGTTTCCTTCTCACTGCGTCCCAGAGGCGACGGAGGGTTTCTACGTACAATTCTTTCGTTACAGTACGACCTTCTGGAATGAACTCATGGTGCATGAGACCCTGAGAGTCGAAGAAAACTTCCAACATAACTTTGCTTTAAATGAGCTTAAATGCGACAGGCTCATGTTAGTAGATTTACTGGCATGAAAAAGAACTCCTGCGGGACAAAATTCCGGCACATCCGGCGATGCTGATATAACCTCTGCAGTTGCGAGCGTCGTTAAATAAAACATAACATTTAAAATAACTTTGCCTTTGGAAGTGTGCCTAGGAAATTTTTGCTTCCGAGGAGATGTTTTCGATTTCCACTCAGATGACTGTCGTTTAGGGACTGGGTCGTACAAGTAGCACCAGTTTCATTTTGTTTAAGAAATCACCATCTTCATCAGCCATACTGATCATGTCCCCAGCAAAACACAGAACTTGATGTTTGTACTTTGCTCTGTGGACATAATTACAAAATGCGACGAACAAACGAAACACTATGATAAACAATTGCCTACAACTCAAAACCAATAATTGCCATTATCAACAAACTTTAAGGAAATGACATCATGAATGTTACCAACAAAACAAATGTATAATATCCCTTGTTATATATTAATACGAAAAATGGTAGTAAAATTCCGGGAACTTTTTGAACCTAGTAGTATAATTCAGTATTATCACATAACGTTTCGAATGACAGATGTAATGGAAAGCAGCCCTTAAAGACAAACAATAAAAGATATAATGAAAATGTAACGGTATCCTAGGACAGAAGTGCTGTTGAGAGGAACGAGATCTGTCTGTACTAACCCCACCATGGAGCCTCCAGTGTACTGTAGGAGCCTACTATGTTACATCATGGGAGGACATAGATCACAGTAGGTTATGGCTTCAGTGACGAACTGTTTACTTCACAAGTTCAAAATATTTTTCATTTATTATTTACTTATTTACTTACTTACTTACTGTCCTTTAAGGAACTTGGAGGTTCATTCCCGCTCTCACAAAAGCCCGTCATTGGTCCCTATCCTGAGAAAGATTAATCCAGTCCCTATCATCATATCCCACCTCCCTCAAATCCATTTTAATTTTATCCTCCCATCTACGTCTCAGCCTCCCCAAAGGTCTTTTTCCCTCCGGCCTCTAGAGAGTATTCTGCATTTCTGGATTCGCCCATACGTGCTACATTTCCTGCCCATCTCAAACGTCTGGATCTAAGTTCCTAATTATGTCAGGTGAAGAATACAATGCGTGCAGTTCTGTGTTGTGTAACTTTCTCCATTCTCCTGTAACTTCATCCCTCTTAGCCCCAAATATTTTCCTAAGCACCTTATTCTCAAATACCCTTAACCTATGTTCCTCTGCCAAAGTGAGAGTCCACGTTTCACAACCATTAAAAACAACTGGTAATATAACAGTTTTATAAATTCTAACGTTCAGATTTTTGGAAGCAGACTGGATGATATAAGCTTCTCAACCGAATAATAACAGGCATTTCCCATATTTATTATGAGGTTAATTTCCTCCCGAGTATCATTTGTATTTGTTACTGTTGCTCCCAGGTATTTGAATTTTTCCACCTCTTCAAAAGATAAATTTCCAATTTTTATATTTCCATTTCGTACAATATTCTCGTCACGAGACATAATCATATACTTTGTCTTTCCGGGATTTACATCCAAAACTATTTCTTTAATTGGTTCCAGTAAAATTCCCGTTTTTCCCTAATCGTCTGTGGATTTTCTCCTAACATATTTAAGTCATCCGCATAGACAAGCAACTGATGTAACCCGTTCAATTCCAAACCCTCTCAGTTATTCTAGACTTTCCTAATGGCATACCAAAGAGTTTGTAATACTTACTAGAGACACATACCCGTGAGTGGCAGGCAAGGAAAATGTCACAAATTGAATCGGCTAGAATCCGCCATTAAAGGGAGAGTTTGCGGCGCGAAATTCGGAAACCGTACCACAATGCATTGATGTAACCTGGTGATAGACACTGTTTTAAACATCTTTTATCAAGGATGGGTCGTGATGAAATAAAGATGAATGGAGGAGGGGCGTTGTATTTATTGAAGTATTATATGATTCATCTTTGGCGATATTATAAAATCAATTCAATTACCCATATAAGTATATACTCGGGATAAGTAAGTGAAATATTGAATAATGACAATGCCAACATGAATTTTTAGTATTACCAGTATTGTTTAAGGCCACAATAATAGATATCTACTGTAATATTTAAAATAACCTATATTTTAGTCCTTTCATGCAAGGGAAGAGAAAGATATATGGTGCTTAGAAAATGTTGTGGTGAAATATGAGATCATCAAAATTCTGGAGACTTGATTTAAAACATAACAAGAATAAATTTTTATCATTAAACAATTTATTAATTGTATAGCTGTCAGTACAGGCTTTTTTATGCAGTAGTAGTAATAGGTCTAGTAGTATTGATATAATAGAGGTCTAGTAGTAGTGGTAATAGTAGGCCTAGTAGTAGTGGTAATAATAGGCCTAGTATTGGTGATATTAGTAGGGCTATTACTAGTGGTAAGAGTAGGCCTAGTATTGGTGGTATTAGTAGGGCTAGTATTGATGATATTAATAGGCCTAGTAGTAGTGGTAATAGTAGGCCTAGTATTGGTGATATTAGTAGGCCTATTAGTAGTGGTAAGAGTAAGACTAGTGTGGATGGTATTAGGAGGCCTAGTATTAGTGATATTAGTAGGCCTAGTAGTAGTGGTAACAGTAGGCCTAGTATTGGTGATATTAGTAGGCCTATTAGTAGTGGTAAGAGTAAGCCTAGTATGGATGGTATTAGGAGGCCTAGTATTAGTGATATTGGTAGGCCTAGTAGTAGTGGTAACAGTAGGCCTAGTATTGGTGATATTAATAGGCCTAGTAGTAGTGGTAATAGTAGGCCTAGTATTGGTGATATTAGTAGGCCTATTAGTAGTGGTAAGAGTAAGCCTAGTATGGATGGTATTAGAAGGCCTAGTAGTAGTGGTAACAGAGGCCTAGTATTGGTGATATTAGTAGGCATATTAGTAGTGGTAAGAGTAAGCCTAGTATGGATGGTATTAGGAGGCCTAGTATTAGTGATATTGGTAGGCCTAGTAGTAGTGGTAACAGTAGGCCTAGTATTGGTGATATTAATAGGCCTAGTAGTAGTGGTAAGAGTAAGCCTAGTATGGATGGTATTAGGAGGCCTAGTAGTAGTGGTAACAGAGGCCTAGTATTGGTGATATTAGTAGGCCTATTAGTAGTGGTAAGAGTAAGCCTAGTATGGATGGTATTAGGAGGCCTAGTATTAGTGATATTGGTAGGCCTAGTAGTAGTGGTAATAGTAGGCCTAGTATTGGTGATATTAGTAGGCCTATTAGTAGTGGTAAGAGTAAGCCTAGTATGGATGGTATGAGGAGGCCTAGTATTAGTGATATTAGTAGGCCTAGTAGTAGTGGTAACAGTAGGCCTAGTATTGGTGATATTAGTAGGCCTATTAGTAGTGGTAAGAGTAAGCCTAGTATGGATGGTATTAGGAGGCCTAGTATTAGTGATATTAGTAGGCCTAATAGTAGTGGTAACAGTAGGCCTAGTATTGGTGATATTAGTAGGCCTATTAGTAGTGGTAAGAGTAAGCCTAGTATGGATGGTATTAGGAGACCTAGTATTAGTGATATTAGTAGCCCTAGTATTGATGGTATTAGGAGGCCTAGTAGTAGTGATGGCAAGGCAACTTGTGGTGGTGGTAATAAATTTGTGGCCATCAGCTATATTTTCACGAATAAGCTGGAAGTACCAAACGGAAATTACTTGATTTACCGTAATTTATTCTGAAATTAAACAGTTTTATAGAGATACTGTCTGAGGATTTTATAATGCAATTTGCTATTATAATCTACTGTAATACGATGGCACCTAACCCTTACATACATTGTTGAAATCAACCGTATAAACCAGATTAATATGCTTCTGGAGAAAAATCTTATCCAAGAAATGTTCCGACATTCTGTAAACACATTGAAAGAAGGAACTGCATTTAGAACATTTTTCCAAATATTAAGATATCTATGTTTTCCTGGGCATCCTACAATAGTAAGCTATGTTAGAACAATTATATGCGGCGCAGCATTTCACCATTTTATTATTATTTCCCTTCAGGTGTACTTGTATTTATTCGTACTCCTCAAATAAGCATATTCCTTCGCACTCCCGGCGAAGCATCAACTCCCTTTAATGGCGGCCGAACATCGGTTCAAATTTGTACGCTATACTAGCGCCATTGGTGTCTCTAGTTATATATTGCAAACTCTTTGTGGCATACTCCCTAGAGCAAAGTTAAAAAGTAAAGGTGATGGTGCACCACCTTGCTTTATCCTCAGTGATTTCGAAACTCATCTAACAAGAAATTGACCTATACGGACTCTGCTGTACGTTTCACTGTGACACATTGTAATTAAACGAACTAGTTTCTTGGGAATACCAAATTCAATAAGAATATCATATAAAACTTCTCTCTTAACCGAGTCATATGCCTTTTTGAAATCTATGAATAACTGATGCATTGTACACTTATACTCCCATTTTTCTCCATTATCTGTCGAATACAAAATATCTGATCAATAGTTGATCTATTACGCCTAAAACGACACAGATGATTTTTCATTTATTAGAATAACTAAAACAATGTTTTCGTTATTCTGTGAGAGTCCACCGCTGTGGAGTAACTGTTAGCACGTTTGACCGTGAAACTAGCGACCTGGGTTAAAATCCTGTTTGGGACAAGTTGCTTGGTTGAAGTTTTTCCGGAGTTTTCCCTCAGTTCAATAAAAAGAAATGCTGGGTAACATTAGGCGCTGGACCCTTGATTCATCTCGCTGGCATTATCATCTTCATAACACTCACACGCTAGATATACATAGTAGTTGATACAGAATCATAAAATAACGAACTAAAGTTATTGTGTGAGGAGAATGTAGAGATTTTAGCAATCATTCAATTTTGAATATTTGGTTCCAGAATCCATAGCAGCGCAGACATATTGAATCGCAATACAGAAGATAAATTATAATACATTCGGAATATTCTTATTGTTTTGCTGTTATTCAAAACTGAGAAAAGCTCATACTCATATATAGGGTGATTCCGGGCTGGTGTTACAAACTTTCAGGGATGATGGGGAAGGGCACATGTATCAACTTGAGATCAGGAACCGTGGTCCGGAAATGACTGAATCGAAAGTTATAAGCAAAAATAGTTGTGTGGAAATGGAATTGTAATTTCGAACCACGTGCCCTCCTTCCCTTAACCATTGGAACTGTCGTGGAAAGATGGTATGGACCGGATGTCTCCTACGTGGGTACTTGCCCCGATACAATCTGTGAGCTTGTTTACTGTTCCCATTGGCTTATCCATATTCGAAAATCAGGTCTGCATATTCCGCTCTCGTGTACTCCTCTATTTCACCAGGACTGATCGACTGGACACTGCAACTTGTACACATACACTGCTGTCTACAGACATGCATATCAGGACCGACCATGTCCATTACACATTACGCTATGTGCATTGCTTTAGTGTAGTTTCCTGTCCCCAACACTCAGACAGCGCACTGAATGGAATACTGTAAGTAGACAACGTAAACAACGTCAGATGAATACAGTATGTGTAAGACGTACAGATGAATATACATAAATAAGGTGTACAGAGGAATAAAATTATTTAATTTCCACGTAACTATTTTTGCTTGTAACTTTCGACTCGGTCATTTCCGCACCAGGGTTCCTTATCTCAAATTGATACATGTGTCCTTCGCCATCATCCCTGAACGTTTGTAACACTAGCCCGGAAACTCCCTGTATCTACGGTAATGCAAACATTGCCGTACACGTACAATTGTCAAAAGAACAAGTGGCCGCTCTCTAGACACAAAGTTCCCTTCGGGTATCTCCGCTACAATTCGGAGACAGGTGATGTTACATGTTGTTGGACCACGTGGCCTGATATCTACAGTCAGAATGAAAGTTTTTGGGTGTTAATCTGTAGCGTAATGGTAGCGTTTCGGGCAAGTGTTCATAAGACTTGCGTTCGAATACAATCTAATGCTTTTTATGTTTTTTTTTTAGGAGAGAGAGAGAAAATATAATTGTTTGTTTCTTTTATGACTGTTTTAGTAATTAACATCAGGTTCATGAATGTATAATCCCATGACTGTGTCATAACAGAATAAAAATGATAATTTGAATATTATTTATATCGCTAATGAACGATAACAGAGTACAAATGATAATTTGAATATTACTCACGTAGCTAAAGAACAATAACAGAATATAACAAATTATAACTTGAGTATTATATATATCGCTAAAGGAACGATAATATATAAATAACTTGAATATTATTCATATCGATAAAGAACGATAATAGAATACAAATGATAATTTGAATATTATTTATATCGCTAATGAACGATAACAGAGTACAAATGATAATTTGAATATTACTCACGTAGCTAAAGAACAATAACAGAATATAACAAATTATAACTTGAGTATTATATATATCGCTAAAGGAACGATAATATATAAATAACTTGAATATTATTTATATCGCTTATGAACGATAACAGAATGCAAATGATAATTTGAATATTATTCACGTGGCTAAAGAACGATAACGGAATATAACAAATTATAACTTGAATATTATATATCTATTTATTTATTTGTATATTATTTTGCTAGTAATTGTAATATAAAATATAATATATACAGAAAAACTTTAGCTCGCCCCTGAAAGAGTAGAACTCGTGCTCAGGGGCGGATTCTTGAATTGAAATTAATAATTATACAATACAATTTGTCTTTTGTCTACTATGAAATTATAATATATAAATTTAAATTTACAATTTTTCAATTTTTATAATATCCATACATAACTTTTTAAATTCAATACTAGATATATTAGAATTGACAAGATTAGGGTATTTAAATATAAATTTGTTATATATTCTTGGGCCTAAATTACTACTATGATTAAATACTGTAACAGTGTTGCATTTTGGTTCAAACAATCTTAAAGAATTCATACCTTTTGTTTCATATCCATGAGAATACAATTCAAAATTATTTCGATTTTTATGTATCAATTTTATTAATACAATATAATAAATTTGTCTTACGTTAAGTACATTAAAATCTAGAAACAAATTTTGAGATGGAAAATCAATACGTTTATGAAGACATATTTTAATTATTTTCTTCTGTAATAAATAAAGTGGATTAAAATTGGATTTAAATAAGCTACCCCATCCTATAATTCCATACATAATTACCGATTGAAATAAAGTTAAATATATTTTACGTAATAAACTTATTGACAAGTAATTCCTCAATAAAACAAAATAATATACTATTTTACGTAATTTATTACAAAGGTAATTAATGTGTTAGTTCCGCTAAAGAAACGATAAAATATAAATAACTTGAATATTATCCATATCGGTAAAGAACGATAACAGAATACAAATGATAATTTGAATATTATTTATATCGCTAATGAACGATAACAGAATACAAATGATAATTTGAATATTATTTATATCGCTAATGAACGATAACAGAATACAAATGATAATTTGAATATTATTTATATCGCTAAAGAACGATACCAGAATACAAATGATAATTTGAATATTATTTATATCGCTAAAGAACGATAACAGAATACAAATGATAATTTGAATATTATTCACGTCGCTAAAGAACGATAACACTTATATAACAAATTGTAACTTGAATATTATATATATCGCTAAAGGAACGATAAAATAAAAATAACTTGAATATTATTCACATCGATAAAGAACGATAACAGAATATAAATGATAATTTGAATAATGCAGTATTTATATCGCTAAAGAACGATTAAAAAATAAAATGAAAGCTTGAACAAGGCCCGAACTCACAACCTTAAAATCATTAAGCGAGCTCTCTACCGCAGGTCTACGATGCGCAGACATGGAATGATTTCATGGATCCGGAACTGCTTCTAAAAGCACATGCATCGCGTAACATCGTCGTGACCCGAAGTGGACTTAGAAAATATTCGCTGTTCAGGAGTGCGGGCACTTTTTCCTTTTTGACAACTGTACATCGAAATTATTCAAATATGGAAACCCTTATTGGTTTATAAATTTATATGCCTAGTTCTCAATTTTCCACAGTTCGTTAGGCGAGTATCACTCTGCAAGTGAATAATCTCGAATTTTAAATTATGTGGAACTTCATGATTTTACTGAACATTGTAATGGAATTCGTGTGTGTAACGAGAAATCTTCCTAATCCAACATTGAAGACTGTTCTGGTTTTGTTTGTGTACATGATACGAGGGAGAGTGTATGCTATGAACTATATGTCGTCTCAATACAAACCGTGGTGGAAGGGATAAAGTAGAAGAACGTCACTGAGTCACACGAAACGGCATCTCTGTCCTAGGAAGTGATATCAAAGTCTAGTATATACAGTCACGAAGCTTGAGTTTATGAGGGTACTAGGAACAATAGACTGTGCAGGTACTATTTCGCATTGTCTGTAATGAGGCGATAGTAGCGATCCTAGTGGTTAGAAACTATCTATGGATGCATATTTACTAAGTATTGAGCTTCGTGACTATATATACGAGACTCTGGTGATATCAAGCTCAGCCACTGGTGACAGCTACCACAGGTTTGCCACGAACTCGGGTCCAGGGCCTCTCGTGGCCCGAGTTGCTAGCACAGTGTTTGGCAGGCGGAGACGTAAGAACTGAAGTCCAAGAACTTTCCTCCGTTCTCCACTGCGCATTAAGCTATAAATTTTGTACGTGCTACTGAAATCCGAAATTGTAGCAATTTAATGAAAATCCTTCAGCTAACATAGCCACGTTAATCTAAACAAGACATAAGTAAAGGGATGCCATTATCTAATATTATCAATGCAGTAAGAAAAGGGAAAGAGATATTGTACTTATAAATAATCCCCTCGAAGTATTACTTAGCCTACCAAGTGTAACGAAGTATTGTATAAGCAGCTACAACCATTTTCCCAGAACACTGACTGAGTCAAACACAAGCCATTATGGGCTTGAAGTGCACGGTGAACTTTAAAGAAGAAAGGGTTCATTTTGCACGCCTTGGGAATTAAACCAAACTTGTATGAGGTTTAAAAATTTCATACATAAACCCCAGCGATCGTCCCCATCACCGTAGAACTTCCATTTTTAAGTTAAATATTGAAGAAAGAATATTAGAACTAAATCTGTAACATAGGAGGTTTAGACTACGAGACAATGTTGTCGGAAAAAAAAACAGTTCTTCCACTTTCCAGAGAAAAAAACAGTTCTTCCACTTTCTAAACTAAAAAGAAACTTTGGCCTGATTATCGAAAAAATGGCAAAGCTCGAAATATTAAGAAAACAGCTTCTTTATTGTAACGATCTATTTTGTTTTGATGCGAGCGCGTTTACACACACACATACACACACACACAAAACAAACAACAAACAACACTATGAAAGCATATGGTCTGTGCAAATGAGTTTGGAAACCTGGCAAATGTTTACCGCAAAGAGCGATCCGTCCGTGCGGAATTATATATTGTGTAAAAATTAATTGTAGCGCGGAAAAAAAATATGAATGTTTATTTGCGATTTGTGCAGAAAAGTCATTCTTTACTTTCCTTGTACCCGTCATAACTACAGTAAATTTACAATGTAACAAATTTAGACGTGTTTACAACAGAACTTAAATTCTGTCAATATAAATGTTTTACAGAAAAAATATTTACTTTGCTTTTCACAATGAGTTACCTTTGTATTCTCCACTTGTCATTTCTGAGTCTGTTGACAAGCTATGTTTAATATTTTAGTATTTATTCAACGCTCTGTGATATGTTATGAGTCAACTCTTTGCAACTTCATCTCTGGTCCCTTTCGTAATCTTTCCTTTCATCTTTAATGTTTTAGTATAGGGAACAACTGGATAATACGCACGGTAGACCAACGTCACTAGTCGACACTGCTCACTGGCGGCTAGTCACCGGGCCGTACCAAGCCTTGTCAAACAAAAGACAATCGAAATGGTGGTAGTAAATTTCGCGACTATATTCTTAAATAATTCACTCCATTAGTAACGTGCAAGGTTTATGCAGTAAAACAGCGGTATTTTGAATGCATCAAATGAAAATGTAGATGTAGTAACGTCTTAAAGTAGGTTATCACAACAAAATAAAGGGGGAAGGAAAGGTGTGTTTCAGGAAATATCATTAAAATGAGGGAAAGTAAATTTCCGGTTAATGTTCACCAAAGCATTAAGTATGTAATTATGACCTCGTTGCCAGTTTATTTATGGTCTAGAGAAAATACCTCGTCTTTAAGAAGAAAACTTTAAGCGGCCATGAAATTATTCACCGCTTTCATCACATTAAGGTTTATCAATATTACGAAACAAAAACTATCATAAGGGTCATGACCGACAGAATCATCTCGGTTGCCTGCACAACCGCGGACTTGGTCAATAAAAACCTAAACTAACCAAACCTTACCTTAGCATAATATGTAAGATGTATAACCGTAGCAAGAAGGGATCTTCTTGATTTGATCTGGAATGTACACACCAAAATAAATTTAAGTGTAAGGATCACGCTGACACTGCATGAGAGGTCCGCGCATGCACCACAGCAAAACTGTTCCTGTCGCGAGCCCCTCGTCTAAACCCATCTAATCTACTCGCAATATTTACGAAAGTACATCTTGTCGCTAACAGTGATGCTGTCACTCAGTAATGTTCAAAACGAAGGAGCTAGAAAAAGAAAGCAATTTCTTCTTCTAACGACTCCAGTGATCAACGTCATGTCCTTATGTTGGCGACATTGTCTATTTAGTTCAATTTGGTTGTAACCGTAACGGCACGGTTCAAAGCTACCGTAGAAAATTCTCCAGTTTAGCGTAGTGTAGTTATCAATAGGTTTTATGGAGACTTGATAAAAATGTAACAGATATTATCATAATTTTACTTGTATTATAGATTGTTGCTACAATGACGGTAGTAGGCCATGAGACTCTTCTATGGTCAAGACACTTTCTGTGTATAGATTTTGGACTTGGTACACTATTTGTGATCCCGAGGGTGCTCTTTGTGTAGTACTGTATTGTCTAAGCGTGCACAATATTACACGCAACAATACAGCATCGGATGTCGCCTATTAGGAGCATGATCCGATCATCTCTGTTTCTCTCTGTTCCCTTAGCGAGAGATTCACTGAGTGAAAGTATTACTACAAGCTTGATGTTATGCTATTATATTGGACTATTCACAAAGGTTTAGTGTAGGCTGAATAGCTTCGGGACTCAAATCTTCCCCATTGAGTTTAACCTGTGAATATGGGGAGCACTTAGCATAATTTCTCTGGGTTAGACGAGAAAATGGGTGTAGTTTAATTGTATCTAATTTATTTAATATGTATTTACATATTTACACGCATCTGTGGTTACAACATTTACATTACTGGAATTCTCTGTCTTCTCAGATCAACCCGAAAATATGCTCAGAAAAAAGTGTGTTTCCAATTTATTTATATTCCAATTTTTTCGAATAAACACTTTTTAAATGTTGCCGGTATTAGTTTCTGTACTTAAAAACTTTCCACCGCCTTATGAAATGTTGGCTTATGTGCTTCAGCCCTTAGAAAATATAGAATGAAATTTCAGTTGAAAGATTTATAGACTAGAAAAGAAGATGGCCTAGCACATAGTTTCTGAATGCACTTCAATAAATCCCACCAATTATTCGGCATCATAAATGAGAGGTAGAGAATTAAATCAAAAAGGAACTATAATAGAGTACAGCCGAGATAATGTACCTATAGAATGCACATACAGTAGCATTTCTTATGTAAATCGCAAATGTAAGTCTCGTAAACTAGGGACTAGAAGAAGAGACCGCCTGGAATTTGATTTATAGATGCTATTGTTGAACCCATGAAGATATGAATTATTCAGTATCAAAATCAGGACCTGATAATATAGCCAAAAAGGAAGAAGATGGACTTACTGAAAGAGTATTTTAAGCTTGAAAATTGCTTGCACAGATGGGAATCTACTGGTACAATCTTTGAGAACTATTGCAGGATACAGTTTGTCACAATTATAGTACCGTGAGATAGAGAAGTCACTTGTCAAATGGATAAAACAGAATTATTTTGAAATGATAAATGTAGGCATAACAAATTATTTTCTTCGGGACAAGTCTGCTACTAATCACATTCTTCCATGCAATTACATTCACCACATTCTTATTACATTGTATTACTCTCAAGTAATTGAGTAGCTTCCTTTTAAAGATTACTGTTCTCAGTGCAACTGCATAGTGCACTACCTCAAATGTTAAGTGCTTGTTTCATTTACAGTCCATAACTCGGTTCTGACATTTCTCTGTCACTTAAACTTTTCGCAGTGGAATGTATTGGATAACATTGGTGTCTCTTTGTTTCAAATTACCTATAGATGTAGGTTCTATCCTCATCCTCATAGAAAACATTTAGAGATACAGCCAATGCCTGCGTTTCTGGCGGTATCCTTGAGTAAAAAGCCAGTCAGTGAGCACTTGTTGTCAGTGCAGCTGAGAATGGTACCACCCAAATACACGTAACATCAGCAATCTGCCAAATACAGTTATCAGTCTTATTCCCCACTTACTGTGATAAAATTAAGACATTCGTACTTTGCGTTTCTGGGGTTTGTCCTTGAGTACATTGCCCAGTCATTGGCATCTGTGCCATTTCAGCTGAGAGTGGTACCACCTCCTAAACAGAAGTGACGTCAGCAATCTGCCAATCACAGTTGTCAGCTTTCTCGCCCACAGACTGCAGCAAAGATGTGATATTCGCTCTCAACGTTCTCATTACTTATTTCACACGCCAGAAAGGTGGCTTTGATTATATGACGTTGGTGACAGTGGACGCGGTGACTTAAGTTCACCTCATCCAACCCGGTGCATAGAGAACAGCTATTTAATTTATCATAAATCATCATAGCATATTGTGCTGTGGTCTCGTTAAGCTGAAACCATATTTTCATCTGTTTATTCTGTGGTAAATCATACAGAATATCCATTAAAATGATGTCCAACAATTTAAAAAATCTCTACTGGATCACATTTCCAGCAAGAAATCTTCCTTCCAAAACCTACAAAGAATCCGTGATCTTATTCATTGTCTTAATGTTGCATTATTTAATATGTTCATGATGACATTGTGAGACAAATCTTTATTTTGCTGTTATGGATAGAAATAACGAAATTGGTCAAAACATATCCTTGAAATTTATTCTGCAATTGACTGGAAATTATGAAATGTTGTATGTATTTATTCACACTGGAGATTGGTAAATACCCTATGGCAGTGGTAACTAATTACACTCAATAATGGCAGTTAATAATAAACACAAAACAATGAAAACCATCATTTTGTAATTTAATTATTATTTGGACAATTGTAATTAAACCATATTATGCCTGAGCAACAACTCTGAGTGTGGAAATGTCAGTTCTGTGACGTGTCCCTGACTACATCTTCAAAAGCATTTTTGTCATTTAGCAATTAAGAGAGTCAAACAATATTTGACAGGATTAAATGTTAACATAACCCAGCCATTTATTAGTTTATTACATAATATAGTCATTTAATTGTTTCTTTGATGTTCTAAATATTATTTAAGGGCAGTGGGTAGTGAGATTAGAGAATTTGAATACAAAAGTTCAGTTCAATATATTGTTCAGAGTGGTTATAAAATCAATCATTCTGAATTCAGCAGTACAAAAGACAACTAATTACTTTCGTATCCAAGTGCAAAATTAACGCCCTAACTTATAACCTGTTTTCCCAATTTGCTAAGTTTATCTCATTCCTCAGGTGCACATTACTTGCTACAATCTTCACTCATATGCCTTGTATTTTTTTTTAAGTTACCAAGTAATATATGTTCTAAATTATAAAGCAAAATTTATTTAAATATTTCAACCTTAGTGAAAAAGAAAAAAAATAACTTTGATTAATAATTTTGCCATTTTTTCAATGCTTATATATTTTTTCCTTGTGCTTTGTGTGCGATATCCTTAAACCTGTAGGTCTACTTTCTAGAACAGAGGCTGTAGAAAACACTGTAAAAATTTGATGTAAATTGATTCAGTAATTACAGAGAAAATGCACTTAAGTTTAAAAAATATCAACTTAAGAAAAACTGCAGTTAAAAAATGGAAGGATGTATCAATTACATTCGCGCCAAATTTAAAAAAAGCAATTTAAGGGTATCTGCAGAGATACCCCTCACAATGTATATTATTTTAAAGAGCAAGATTTGTACTTATTTTTTTAAACACGAAATAAAAAAATTGGATTTTTTTTACCCCTTCTCACTACCTGGTTCCCTTAAATCAGTCTCTAACAATTAATATCAGTTCTGTGGCACATACTATAAGCAATATACAGTAATAGCCAATGGATGACTGTCAGAGTCCAGAACTGCTCTTCAGTTATTTCGTATGGGCCATAGAGTAGGATTATGAAATGAAAGGGTGGTTTGTAATTTTATATTAGAGGAAGAAAAACATATAAACAGTTTTCCGGTGAGTACCTTTCTTATCAGTCAGTTCTGAGATAGTTAAATTATGTAAAATATGTTGTGTTCATTTATGTTAACAGTCAGATACGACAGTGTGCGTATTCAGCATAACCTTAAACCCAGTAATCAACATGAGATTCTGTAACTCTCAGTTGTGAGACGTCCAAGAACTGACATTTTTGTGGACTTCATTATATAAAGCTTGAATTATAAAATAAAATTATCTTTTAAATAATCATGGCCAGTTATGTAACACTGATCTTTTCATTCATTCATCATTCATTCATTCATTCATTCATTCATTCATTCATTCATTTACTTTATTCCATAGATCTTACATGAGCAATGAAGCTTTAAGATGTGGAACAAGTCAAAATTTTATAATATTACAATTACAATTTTTACAAATTTTTATAGTTTAAAATTTAGTAATTCTCTACAATTTTTACAATTTTGTGAAATTTTTTACAATATTTTGGCGAGATGTATTGAAATGAGATGAGGTCCGAGGATTCGCCAAAACATTACCCGGCATTTGCCTTTTGGTTTGGGGAAAACCTCAGAAAAACTCAACTAGGTAATCAAATCAAAGAGGGGTAATCTAATCAAAGGGGTTGATGCCAAGGACTCGCCATAGATCATCCGGCTTCAGTCCCACGGCTGTGGAAAACCTCGGAAGAAACAAAAGACCAAAGGGGGGTCCAACCCAAGCCCGAGCAGAAAAAAATAAACTAAACTAACATATAATTTATAATAGGTGTGAAACCTATCTCATTTTGTCTGATTGTGTAAATTTTAGTCTTATTCATTTGTACGTCCTTTTTGTTTTCAGAACGTTGGAGAAGATACTTCCTGAAAACAGCAATTGGTGAGTACACTTGAAAATATTGTTGCACTGTTATGTCAGCCAAAATGTACAAGATTAAAGAAGTGCCTGAACTTATTTTGTGTTATCTTCTCGCGTAATTCGGGAATACTTGTAGGTAGGTCATCTGTCTTGAAAACTAATTCTTTCAACATGCCCCATATGTACCTACGCATATGGGGCTGTGAAATTCGGCGAGCGGGAAGGGTACGGGAATGAAGTTGCACGAGAAATTAGACGATCTCCAAAGCGTCGCTGCAGTAGGGCAAATGACCCTCGCGGTGTGGTCTGTAGCTCCATCTTGCCGCATGCATTGTCGTACAGGGGTAAGTTTCTGCCGCGACTAGAACGGCGCATATCTCGAATCACGAATGGGATAAAAATAAGGTCTCTGTAGAGTACCTGGTTTACTCTTTTTGGATTCTGTGCAGCACCCTCATGCAAATAAGGGCTCAATATTCCATGACCGAACACGGCCCACCAAACCATAACGCGTGCAATGTGCAGTGGTTTCTGTATAACGACATGAGGCCATTCAAACCCTAAAAAATGAGTTGTTCGTCGGTTGATTAGCCATCAAGGTGAATATTCACGATAAACAACTTCTCCACTCTTGTGAGAACAATCATTGCAGGAGTCAACACAACACTGAATTCACAATATGCCAAACTATTACATACAATAAATAAACACTTCGTTACTAGGGAAACGTGGACATCAGATGAACACGAATTTCAGTGTACCGTACTTACCATCAGATTTTGTACCAAGTTTAATTTTATTCTCGTTGAGTTAAAATATTATATACATTACTGCACAACTGACATGGATATTTATCAAGTATCATCCACCACAGCTTCCCTGTCTGAAAATACTTACAATCGGCTCACTTACTATGTTTTTTTTTTTTTTTTCGTGAAGTTAAAATATCATGTTTATTAAACTACTGTACACCACTCCGGACATTTATAAAGCATTGTCGATAACAACTTCCCCATCTGAAAATACTTACCTTCGGCTTTTTTCTTGCCTTGTTAGAGGTACTTTGTTCTCGTCGAATTAAGACATTCAGTATATTAAACTACTGTACACCAGTCCTGGACATTTAGAAAGCATTGTCGATTACAACTTCCCTATCTAAAAATACTTACCTTCGGCTTCTTTCCCATGTTTATAGCTAATTTTGTTCTCGTCGAATTAAGACATTCTATACATTAAACCACTGTACACCAGTCCAGGACATTTAGAAAGCATTGTAGATAACAACTTCCCCATCTGAAATTACTTACCTTCGGCTTTTTTCTTGCCATGTTAGAGGTACTTTGTTCTCGTCGAATTAAGACATTCAGTATATTAAACTACTGTACACCAGTCCTGGACATTTAGAAAGCATTGTCGATAACAACTTCCCTATCTAAAGATACTTACCTTCGGCTTCTTTCCCATGTTTATAGCTAATTTTGTTTTCGTCGAATTAAGACATTCTGTATATTAAACTACTGTACGCCAGTCCTGGACATTTAGAAAGCATTGTCGATAACAACCTTCCTATCTCAAAATACTTACATTCGGCTTTTTTTTTTGTTATGTTTATAGGTAATTTTGTTCTCGTCGAATTAAGACATTCTGTACATTAAACAACTGTACACTGGTCCTGGACATTTTGATAGGGTTGTCGATAACAACTTTCCTATCTTCGGTTTTTGCCATGCTTATAAGTAATTTTGTTCTCGTCGAATTAAGACTTCTATACATTAAACTATTGTACACCTGTCGTGGATATTTAGAAAGCATTGTCGATAACAACTTTTCTGTCTAAAAATACTTACCTTCGGCTTTTTTTTCATGTTTATAGGTAATTTGGTCTCGTCGAATTAAGACATTCTGTATATTAAACTACTGTACACTAGTCCTGGACATTTAGAAAGCTTTGTCAATAACAACTTCCCTATCTAATAATGCTTACCTTCGGTTTTTTTGCCATGTTTATAGGTAATTTTGTTCTCGACGAATTAAGGCATTCTATACATTAAACTACTGTACACCAGTCCTCGATATTTAGAAAGAATTGTCGATAAGAACTTCCCTATCTAAAAATACTTACCTTCGGCTCTTTTGCCATTTTTTATGTAATTTTGTTCTCGTCGAATTAAGACATTCTGTATATTAAACTACTGTACACCTGCCCTGGATATTTAGAAAGCTTTGTCGATAACAACTTCCCTATCTAAAAATACTTACCTTCGGTTTTTGCCATGTTTATAGGTAATTTTGTTCTCGTCGAATTAAGACATTCTGTACATTAAACTACTGTACGCGTGTCCTGGATATTTAGAAAGCATTGTCGATAACAACTTTTCTATCTAAAAATACTGACCTTGGGCTTTTTTTTCCATGTTTATAGGTAATTTTGTTCGCGTCGAATTAAGACATTCTGTACATTAAACTACTGTACACCTGCCCTGGATATTTAGGAAGCATTGTCGATAACAACTTCCCGATCTAGAACTACTTACCTTCGGATTTTTTTTTGTCATGTTTATAGGTAATTTTGTTCTCGTCGATTTAAGACATTCTGTACATTAAACTACTGTACACCAGTCCTAGACATTTAGAAAGCATTGTCGATAACAACTTTCCTATCTAAAAATACTTACCTTCGCCTTTTTTTTCCATGTTTATAGGTAATTTTGTTCTCGTCGAATTAAGACATTCTGTACATTAAACTGCTGTACAGCAGTACTGAACATTTAGAAAGCATTGTCGATAACAAGTTCCCTATCTGAAAATACTTACCTCCAGTTTTTTTGCCATGTTTATAGGTAATTTAGTTCTCGTCGAATTAAGACATTCAGTACATTAAACTACTGTACACCTGTCCTGGATATTTAGTAGGCATCGTCGACAACAACGTCGCTATCTCAAAATACGTACCCCCTTTTCTTTATCATGTTTAATTTTGTTGTCGTTGAGTTAAAACATTCTGTACATTAACTACTCTACATCTGAGTTGGGTTGTCAGGAGACATGATCGACCAGAGCTTCCCTATCTCAGAATACCTTCGGCTATTGCACCATGTTTGATTTAGTTGTTGTTTTGTTGAAACATACTGTAAAGAAATAAAATGTATGAAATGATATGAAACAAAGAAGTCAACTGAATACATCAGCTGTAAAATTTTTAAATTAGCAAAATGTAGAATATTTAATGCGTGGTATAAAAAAAAGCATGCGCCATGACTTCCGAATGTCTGCATGTCAACATTTTCATTTCGGCTCCGATCCTTGCCCATCCAACTGACATAATTTACAGTGTAATAAACATTCCGTCGTTTTGAACCGATTGTAACTGAAACGTAATTTTATATAATTATATATTATAACAGTAGAGCATGACATACGTTTAGAAAAGTTCAGAACTAAATTTAAACGAAAATAACGCCCTATGTGTACAGGTTACTCAGCGAAAAACTAGACACGCTTTTAAAAGATTTATAATAATAATAATAATAATAATAATAATAATAATAATAATAATAATAATAATAATAATAATCATAATAATATTAAAGAGACCAATATCATGAAGGTAACACAGATGATATTGATATAGCTTATCCAGAGTGTTTCCGAGGTGGTGTTACAAATTTTTTGGGATGATGGCGAAGGGCACATATATCAATTTGAGATCAGGAACCATGGTCCGGAAATGACTTAGTCGAACGTTATAAGCAAAAATAGTTGTGTGGAAATGGAATTGTAATTTGGCACCACGTGCCCTCCTTTCCTTAACGTTTGGAACAGTCGTAAAAATATGATATGGACCGGATATCTTCTACGTGGGTACTTAGAACGATACAATCTGTGAGCTTGTCTACTGTTCCCATTGTCTCATCCGTCTTCGAAAATCAGGTCTGCTTATTCTGCTCTCGTGTACTCCTCCATTTCACTAGGACTGATCGACTGGACACTGCAACTTGTACACATACACTGCTGTCTACAGACGTGCATATCAGGACCGACCATGTCCGTTACACATTACGCTATCTGCATTGCTTTAGTGTAGTTTCCTGTCCCCACCCCTCAGACAGCGCACTGAATGGAATACTGTAAGTAGGCAATGTAAACAACGTTAGGTGAATACAATATGTGTAAGATGTACAGATAAATAAACATGAATAATGTGTACAGAGAAATAAAATTATTTCATTTCCACACAACTATTTTTGCTTATAACTTTCGACTTGTTCATTTCTGGACCATGGTTCCTGATCTCAAATTGATACATGTACCTTCGCCATCATCCCGAAAAGTTTGTAACTCCACCTCGGAAACAACCTGTATAGCTGTGAAGTAATTAGTTTGAGAAATTATTGTATCATCACGTCAGTTTACTTACAATGAAATCTTGCTGTACGGAAACACCATTGTGACCCACTCATCGCAATATTACGACTGAGTTTTACAATGTTAACAGTCTTGGGTCGCCATTATCCTACTGTGATAATAGATCAACTATGCAAGCTAACAACAAGAATGCAATTAAAATCTTTAACATTATATAACCGATTAAAGCGCGATTAGCTCCCATCAGGACTTTGCATTTCGAAGAAAAAGGCATATAAATGGTACCTACAGTCAACTCTGGATATAGCGAACTCGGTTACAGTGAACATTCGGCTATAATGAACCTAAATCGTTGGTCCCGATCCGCATACTTTAAAAAGTACATTAAAATTTCCGTTTATAGTGAATCCTCGCTTCGGTTATAGTGAACCTTATATCCTGACAAATTCTTATTTGAAGTCGGACCTTTCTGTATAAAATTGAAAGAATGTGTTGAGAACATTCTAAGTTACTTACTTCTTTAGTCAAAGGACAAAGGTATGATTAATGGTTCCTAGACAATGAACTGTACTGTAAATCCAGGCAACATGTGAAGACCTTGCGCCACTCCACCGCCGAAGGGTTGACAATCTGTTCTCAGGCACACTACTCTACTGTTATTTCTAATCCTCCACCGTCAAAGGGTTACCTTTCATTCTTAGAAACATTTCCATTGTGACTAATAGTATCCAAACAACGGAAAATGATATTGGCTTTTTCTATTAAAGCGAGACGGATAGTTTGTCCAGAGCATAAATGATAGTAGAATTTCGATGATTTTCAAATTCCATCAACCCTCTCCCAGTTTCCATTAGGTGACCCGGGAAATTTCAAGGCTGAATACGCAGTCACACCATAACAGCGTTTGTAATTTCTACCTGATCTACTGTTCCAACAGTGAATGTACGGTATAAAAATGTCGAAGCGTAAAGTGTTTTCTTTTTTAAGATAAGGCGAATATTATAAGTGACATTGAACGTGGTATTTCACAAACGGACGTGGGTCAACAGCATAGTTTAAGTCAGGGCCGGGCATGAGAGCGGCTCCCTTTAACTGGCCAGAGCTGCTCTCGCTCCGCAAGGCAAGCCGGAGCAGAACGCTCACGCAGTGGCGGACTCACATTACAGTTACCTTCCCTGCATTAATATAACAAGAGCCACGGTTGTTCTAGTCATTCAGTCTGTCAGTACATAATAGTGTTTAAGGATATTACATCAATCCATTGTACAGTACAGACTTTCAAACTTACTTACTTACAAATGGCTTTTAAGGAACCAGAAGGTTCATTGCCGCCCTCACATAAGCCCACCATCGGTCCCTATCCTGTGCAAGATTAATTCAGTCTCTATCATCATACCCCACCTCCCTCAAATCCTTTTTTAATATTATCCTCCCATCTACGTCTCGGCCTACCTAAAGGTCTTTTTCACTCCGGTCTCCCAACTAACACTCTTTATGCATTTCTGGATTCGCCCATACGTGCTACATGCCCTGCCCATCTCAAACGTCTGGATTTTAAGTTCCTAATTATGTCAGGTGAAGAATACATTGCGTGCAGTTCTGTGTTGTGCAACTTTCTCCATTCTCCTGTAACTTCATCCCTCTTAGCCCCAAATATTTTCCTAAGCACCTTATTCTCAAACACCCTTAACCTATGTTCCTCTCTCAAAGTGAGAGTCCAAGTTTCACAACCATACAGAAGAACCGGTAATATAGGTAACTGTTTTATAAATTCTAACTTTCAGATTTTTGGATAGCAGACTGGATGATAAGAGCTTCTCAACCGAATAATAACAGGCATTTCCCATATTTATTCTGCGTTTAATTTCCTCTAGAGTGTCATTTATATTTGTTACTGTTGCTCCAAGATATTTGAATTTTTCCACCTCTTCGAAGGATAAATCTCCAATTTTTTATATTTCCATTTCGTACAATATTCTGGTCACGAGACATAATCATATACTTTGTCTTTTCGGGATTTACTTCCAAATCGATCGCTTTATTTGCTTCAAGTAAAATTTCCGTACAGACTTTCTAACATTATTATTAATTTAATGAAATAAACTTCGCTGTATGCACACACACAAATCATTAGGCTTATTTACATAACTCGTACGCACAGTCCTTTAACAATTACATAATGGTAGGTCATTAATAATATAGATATATAAGATTACAATAATATAATATAATATAATATAATATAATATGTAACTTTATATAATATGATATGATATATCATAAACTGTAATATACTATACTATGATATAACTTAATACTTGTATAATTTAAAATAACTCATAATGCAATATAAATATCAAATAGATACCCTTCTTAATCAGTTGGAGTGTTTTATGACAAATTAAACACTTCGCTAATCCACTGCTCTCTACCAAAAAAAACTCCTCCTCCCATTATATGTGCAGTGCTCGGAAAAAGTGACATAAGTCAGTTTCCACAAACCTTCTTTGATAATTTATTGACAACTTACACTGGTTTATGTCGATTTGATTTTTTTCTGTATGAATTATTGTAATGGGAGAAATACGTATGTATTTTTTTTCCAAGCGAGCAGATGTTCCGTAAGTTGTCAATAAATTATCAAAAAAGGTTTGTGGAAACTGACTTATGTCACTTTTCCCGAGCACTGCAGATATGTTAAAAGCATTGGGAGTAGCGGGCCGCTTTAGTGTATGAGCGGAAGCTCCGCCTTCAAAATTCGCCATCATACTGCAGAGTCACCACTGCATCGACACTGAATGATGTATGGTATGCATACGTCACAGCGCCCGGAAGAACCGCTCTTTAAAGCACACAGCGCTCATTTCTCAGAATCACGTAATGTGCCCAGCCCTGGTTTAAGTAAACTAACTGTGAGTAACAGTGTACAGTGCAATCCATTCCACAAAAAAGAAATATTCTCTTGTCTTTTTCACAATTTCATTCATTTCTGTCATTTAAGGTTAGGAAAGAGACACTTCGGATATAGGGAACGAAATATGTATGTCCGCAGAGGTTCACTACATCCGGAGTTAACTGTATATATCTCATGACTACACTGTATGTAAGTAGTGAATAGAATTGTTCCAACTTTACAAGACACTGTAATGCTGGCTGACTGGCTAGGTTAACTGGCTGGAGTGAATGACTGTTTGGCCAAGAGAAAATTTGGCTGATTGTCTTGCGATCGACTAAATGATAGACTATCTACAGTGAGTGTTTGAATGATAGACTGTCTACAGTGACTGTTTGGTATTCTTGCTAATTGGCTCTGGTAACTAATTAACTGACAAAACTGACTAGTTTGAGGACGAACTGAAATATGTTGTGTTGTGGGACACTAGAAAATGGCTAACAATTAGTATGTTGGTGATATGGGGCGTTGGTCCCACAGCCGCTCTGGGGTTTGCTTGCGGTCCAGACGCCTACTCGTGTGTTTGTAGTTTCCATTTCAGTTGATCCGTTAATTTGGAGTCGAGCAAATAAATGCGAGATGGAGTGTTTTATCTTTTAATGGACGCCTCGCCTCGGGCGCCCCGCGTTTTAATTATTAACGCAGGGCAGATGTTTACGCTGCAGTCCGCCGCGTGGATGTTCTCATTGTGCTTGCTCTCGATTGTGTAGGCCACAAAGCGGACGCACAACTGCTTTCAAGCCGCGCGTGCACGGGAGGGGAAACGGCCGAAGTGTGTTCCGCCACAAACACAAATCCAAGTCAGCAAATATGTAGAATCTAGGGGAAGAAGAAACGTATTACAAATACTGTATGCAAATTACTTGGGCGAGAACGTTGGAAGCTGAACACGCTAGGAAGTCTAATTTGTGCAGAAAAAGAGGAGAAAAGTTGGAGAGATGATAGTACGTGTGAAGTAGAAAATAAACGGCGAAGCGAAGGAGAAATATATAAAAAGATAGAGAATAAAACGGAAGCAGAAGAATGACTTGGACTAAGAAGACTACGAAGAAATTACACGAAAAAAATTAATAATAGGGGAAGGAAAGCGAAGAAGAGACAAAAAGAAAAAACACATTGGAAACGAACAATAAGAAAATATGAAGCTATAAATTTGATAGAGGATGACAGAAGAATGCAAAACAGGAACAAAACAGAAATGGAAGGTATAGATACAGAAAAGAGAAACAAAAATAACACTGGAAAAAGAGAGGAGATATTACGAAATACGAAAAGCCTGAAATCCCAAAAGGGCAACGGCTTCCTACAGGAGTGTAGGGTGAGCTGAAGGTCTACTACATTTGGGGAGCCAGTCTAAGAGAGCTTACATTTTACTTACAAACTAAACACATAGACAAATTATACCAACTAAACACGAAAAATCTATACAGACTAAACACATAAATTATGCAAACTAAACATCCACACATGAATTATAATCTGAACACACAACTATCCACACTAAACACACAAAAATTTATATAAACTGAACACATATACAGTCTTAACTCACAAACTAAACAGACAGAAACCTATACAAATTGCACACATAAATTATATAGTCTAAACACACAAACTATCTAACATCCACATCCACAAAAAGCTATGCAAACTAAACACATAGATTATAATCTGGACACACAACTATCCACACTAAACACACAAAAATTTATATAAACTGAACACATATACAGTCTTAACTCACAAACTAAACACAAAAAAACCTATACAAATTGCACATATAAATTATACAGTCTAAACACAAACTATCTAAACTAAACACAATTGAACACAAAAATTATATTAACTAAATGCATGAACTATACCAACTATACATGGACTCAAACTATCCAAACTAACACACACAAAAATAACTATGTCCAAACAATACACAACTATACACAGTTTACATAGTGTTCGTAATTTCTTCCAGTCTTTTCCATGCCTGCCTGTCCCTCGCTGTTCTCGTACACTGCGCTCCAGTCTCTCTCCGGAACGCGTCCGACCACCTTCTCCTTGGACGTCTTCTGCCTCTTTTCCCAATGCGTGGGTCCCACATGCTCGAGGCATACGTCCGCCTGCTGCAGTCCATCCTACTCACGTGTCCGCCCCAAGAGGGGAAATGTGAAGGAAGGAAATAGAAGAGTAAAATGAACGGAGTATGAAATAGAAGAAGAAGACAAAAATAGATGTAGAAAGGAGAAAAGAAACAAAGAAGATTGAGAAAATAGGATAAGGAAAAATTATAGGACTGAAGAAACGTTTAAATGATCGGAAAGAAAAAAATAGATTGCAGGGGTTCATAGAATCCCTATATTTGCTGAAAGCGTTTAAGAAGCTAGGGTTCTGTGGTTATATGGATGTGGAAGTTTGTGAATGAAGCAAATTAAATAAAATTATTCGTGTTGCACTGTTATTTTATTTTTATTCTTTATGTAATGTTGCCAGTTGAATCGGCTACCGCTAAGAAGCAAAATGCTTCCAGGACGATATGTCACAGGAGTAAGTCCATCTGACAATTTGTCCACTATCCTACGTCCACAGCTATTTTTCCCAAGAAAATTAGTCCAGCAAACATTTCGCCCATCAAAGAATTTGTCCATTAATATTCGGTCAAGAATTATTGTGTCCATAATTTTTTCCCCATTTTTTTTTTTTTTTTGTCCATTAGATTCTGTGCCAACTAAATATTTTGTCCTCGGATATTTTGTTCGTTTTTGGGTAAGAAGTACTTTTAATATGCAATTTAAAAAAAGGGTTGCTATGGAGATGTATTTAATTATTTTGTTAATTTCTATGGAAATATGTAGTTCATTGGTTCAGTATTAAATTTTGAAGTGAAAACATTTTAAATGGCTTATATGATGACAACCGTAAGAGGGCGAGCCATGCTAGTCCACAAGAATTATACTTACTACTTTCATTCACATTATTATTAAAGTAGTGGTATAGTAGTAATAGTAAATTAGTTTTAAACCATTTATGCAAATGGAGAATCAGGAATATTGGACACTGTACTGGACGAGACAATAAAATGGACAACTTATTAAAAAGAACAAAGATAAATGTAGGACATAATAAAATGTGTACCAAACTTTCAGAGGACAAAATAGCACAATGGACATTTAAACTGTGGACGAAATAATGGTGGACATAAAACACCAGAGGACGAAAAAATATAGTGGACAGAATATCAAAGGGACGTACGAAACAGTGAACCAAATATCCATGGACATAGGCTATCGTCTGGGAATCAGCAAAATGGAGATAGTGTATTACAGAAATGGTACCGTACTTTTTTTCCCAAAAAGTTATGTAGGCCTACTTAAGTGTTGCATGTTAAATTATAGATTAAGAAATGATTTAAGAATTTGTGTTACAAATACATACTCATTTCTAAAAACCATTCAGGGGGTAAAATTACACCAAATAATAAGTGAATATTGTAATTTCAATCTAGATATTGTTATTGTAAGTAATCTGGAATTTATATTAGAGTGATAAACATCTGAGTATAGAAAACAATAAACAACTATTTTAAGACTGTTCTCGAAAGTTCAACAATATTTATAAGTGATGAACATCATCCAAAATTGAAATGAGCGAAGAGCTTTTACTATACCCATAACAAAATAGTGTATCAAACTGTTTAGTCCAGTCCATGAGCTGATCTGCCTTCACATTGGGTACAAGGCTCGATTCTTGATTAATTTTATGATATTCGTAGTGAGAAAAGTGTTGTTTCCATCTAGAACGGAATTAAAATACTAGGAACGCAGAAGACACCTTTCACAAAGTCACAATTTTTCTTCTAATTCATTCTGAAAAATGATTTTATTAAGCTATTGGTGATTTAAAGGGAAAATATAGTTAATTTAAGCGTACATGTCATCAACGAATGAATTCTTTTCGTTTCGTTGTCGAGAGGTGTGAGTCGTGTAAGAAAATTTTGTTATTCTGGACCGATGGTTATTGAGTTTACAATAATCCGAATATGTATACTTATTTTTATTTTTAAATAAAAAATGTTTTTGTGTCGTTTAATTTCATCATTTCGATTGAATAGTACCTACAGTGTCGCTGAAATTGAGTTATGCCTATCGGTTGCCTCGAATGTGCAACATTGGAACACATCCTGCGGTTTTTCACCCTCTCCATTCTCAACCCCTCTACACAACCTATTACCATGTCAGGAGGGGACGGAGCTATTCTTCTGTTTTCTCTCGTAATTTGTCATTTGTCTTCCTTGTTTTGCCTTCGTGGGTTTGCAAACTCTCCATTACTCTTATGAATTAAAACGATTGTTTTGTTGTATCTTAGAGGCTACGCGTATATAAGTTTCATACAAACTCCCGAGCTACCATCCAGGTAGTGAACTGTCTGACTACAAATCTCAGAGCTGAAAGGAACAGTACTGATTGCAATGAAACATCAGTTACAGATGTTCGATGCCTGCCTTTATTAAAGTTAATAATAGAAAACAGTTGCTCACAAATATAAATGTTGAGCCAAACATAGCAATCATTTTCACAGCCAACTTGTGTAGTCGTGGATATTATTGCTAAGGTTTAGTCTTGCAAAACTCAACCAGACTAGTAGTATTATTCAAACGGACTTTAGCCCTTAGGCTACATTGATGATCAAGAAGTTCAAACTGTAAATCGTATGAACTATTTCAACTGGTGTTGAAGGAATTTATTATGATATCTTTAAACTTCTTTCCAATGAAGACAAGATCTTGGAACATAGAATTAAATTCATTTTTAATTTAAATGATTAATAATTGCACATAATCGTTTAACATGGCTTCATCACGAGCAGTTTCTACGGTTGAAAAGTGAGCTACATTACTTCCAGAAACTGACTTACGAAAAGTGTAAGTTTCCGACTGAAACCCCGTAATTTATTCAACATATCAACAATGAGCTGGCTTTTTCCCTGAAGAGAGATATTTAAATTGTTGAAGATTAATCAATTCTAACGTACCGTACCTCATGCAATAATAATGCAAATTTCAACTCCTGAAACTTTTTACTGCGATCTTCACCAACAAAACCATCATATTTGTATTTGTGGACTAGTAATGACGCATTATATTATGTTTTCCTCTTTCTTTCAAACTTTTGTGGTAGATAAGGCACTGAGATTTGACTACAGCTGCTGTGAAAAAATAAGCATTTTCGCATGCAATATTGAAAGAATTAACTTGATGATCACTTTTCCGTCTTTTAGATTCCTCCATTATGTAGCCGTAGATAGGTAAAGTGAAGTAGCTACTGATAATACACACTACACCAGATAGCTACGTGGACTATCCTATACCTGTAGCAAGCCTACGTTATTCCGACTACCTTTCCGGCGAGCTGTTAGACGGCTCTCCCCACTCCGAAGGAGTCCAATGAGCGCCGTTTGTACAGGCCTGGTATAGTGTAATGTACTATAGTAAGGACAGTTGTTACCTTTTAGGATTTTATCATGTTCTCTTTATTTGAATTTTGTTCCCGAAAATTTCATTGATGCAGTTCCGCGTACGATTTGTTTTTTTTTTTTTTTTTTTAATTTCCTGATATCAATTTTATGTATTTTATAATGTAACGTAGCTGAAAAACTTCTGATAGTAAACACGATCAATCAGTATATTATCCGTAAATAATGTTCAGCTTGTACAGGATATTTTACGAATTGTGTTAATACATCTTGATTGCACAACTTTTAAAACTGTACCACTTCGGAATATGTATGATAAGAACTTTCTTGTGTTAAATATTATTAACATACCTTGTTAACATGTTTCGACCTATTTTCGGTCATCATCGGAAGTGGTCGTTGTTGGTCTTGGCGCCTCTTGTTTCCTGTGTGGGTGCGTTCGTAGTGTAGAGTCAAAGAGTGTATGTGTTTTGAAATTGAGTTGTGTGTTGAGAATATCGTTGGGGTGTGTTTTCGTGTTTCTGTATATTTCATATTGTTCTAGTGTGTTGAGTTTCTGGCTTTTTGGTTGGATGTGCAGTATTTCCATTCTGTGTTGATGTCTCTGTAGGTGTGGTTGGCATTTGTGATGTGTTCTATATATGTGGAGGTGTTTTGTAATTTTGTTCATTTTGATCATTTCAAACACGTTACAAAGAACACATCACAAATGCCAACCACACCTACAGAGACATCAACACAGACATGGAAATACTGCACATCCAACCAAAAGCCAGAAACTCAACACACTAGAACAATATGGAATATACAGACACACGAAAGCACACCCCAACGATATTCTCAACACACAACCCAATTTCAAAACACATGCACTCTTTGACTCTATACTACGAACGCACCCACACAGAAAACAAGAGGCGCCAAGACCAACAACGACCAGTCCCGAAGATGACCGGAAATAGGTCAAAACATGTTAACAAGGTATGTTAAAATTTAACACAAGAAAGTTCTTATCATACATATTCCGAAATTGTGTTAATTTGTTTTTATCTTGAAAGTATAAAAATGAAAGCTACAATTAAGAGATAACTTTGTGTAGTAATTAATTCTGGCATAGTATTGATCGTCCCTTAGTAGGGCACAGGAAGAGAGAGGGTTAAGCAACACGCGGAGTCTTTGATCGCTAAAAGTTTCCATTGCTGGAATCGTGAGATGGCTCAGAAAAGTGGTTGAGGAATTCGATCTCAGACTGAATGGGAGTGGGTGTGAGCAAGTGGAAAGATCTTAGAGTTCAGAGGAAGTAGATGGCTGGTCATTCGTGAAGTGTTTAGTGGAAGCTGTGTGCGTGGACTTGGCAAGCAGTTGTGAAGAAGGATTGGTAATCACAAAAGACTCGCCTGACGCTTAGTCAACCGGAAGATTTCAGCATATCAATGTAATAAGAAAATGGCTGTTGTTAAGAGCAAGCGTGAGTCTCCTAAAGGAGTGGAAATATTTCTTAGCAAGGTATACAGAGTGGAGAGACTGAAGCAGAATGAAGGGGGGACAATAAATTTTTTTAAAATAAAGTAAAATATTTTTGCGTTTTATAATTAAGTGCACGCTAATTAAAAATTTATGCTGAAAGTCTATGTAGTTCGACACTATCCGTATCACTTCTACGAGTTTTCTCCAAAGCATTTGAAAAAGTAATGTATAAAAGATTATATCTTGATCTTGAAAGATACATCATTTCAGTTCCAGAAAAGTTTGGATTTAGGAATCAATAAATCCACGAAAATGCAAAATTGATTTTAACCGACAAATTCTGCGGACAATTAATAACAGTCACTGATCGGCAGAGATAAAATGTAAGATGTGTAGAACATTGATACAATGCTAAGTGGGCTTATAGGGACCGAGGGATTGTTTTTGTTTTGATGAACTTCAAGACAATGCTAATTCATTTACAGTTTGTGTGACCGTAGCCTATATAACTTATATGTTAGTTTGGTTTTAGTTTATTAATAGTTTGATATTTTTATTATTTTATTTGTACGTACGTACATACACACATACGTACATACATGCATACATACACACATACATACATACATACATACATACATACATACATACATACATACATACATACATACATACATACATACAAATTAAAAAAAATGAATTAAGGCACATGATGAAATGTATTCTTTCGTTGCCTGATCTGCAGTTGTTTTAAATTGAGTTAATCCTTTCAGGCATTTGGCTAAGGAGTTCGTCAACTCATGTAAGTTATGTAAAGATTTATCTTTGTGGACGAGGAAAGCTTATTAAAGATAATTCTTTTTGATTATTTATAATTGAGTTTCTGAGATTTCCGAAAAGTCTAACAAGCAGTTTAATTGAAAAAAGAAGCAAAAAGGGCAACCCGGGCAATGTCGGGTGCTTTCAGCTAGTATATCATATAATACTGCTATACAAATTAGATTATTATGAAATTAAAGGCATTGCACACCAACAATTTCACTCATATCTCATAGATAGGAAACAGAAAGTCGAAATCAATAACACTATGAAATCTGCGTCGACATGTGGATCTATTAATAATGGAATTCCTCAAGGATCAATATTAGGCCACCTACTTTTTCATAAATTATCTTGCTCACCTAATAAAAGATGTAAGTCAACCCATATTATTTTAAGAAGATGCAAGTATAGTAATTAAGCCAATAATTCAAACACATTCCAATCTTCAATAAAGGCAATTGTCCTCAAAATATATCATTGGTTCTCAACTAACATATTAATATTAAATTGTAAAAATAGACTAACATAATTCATTTTAAATCCTACCAAAATTCAACCTCGCAAATTTCAAGCGCAATAAGTAATAACATGTCCTTAATAGAAACAACAACAACAATCAAATTTATTCCCTCACAAATATATAATATATTAAATTGGAAAAATCATATTAAAGAAATTCCCTCCAAACTGAATTCAGCATGTTCTAATAAATCTATGTGAGATATGGTAAATAGCAATACCTTAAAAAAAAAAATATATATATATATATATATATATATATATATACTTTGCATGATTTCAGTCGATAATGAAATTGGAATAATATTCTGGGGAAATTCTACAGATAGTAACAATATATTTCTACTACAAAAATAATAATTAAAATAATAGTAGGTGCTAAATCTAAGGAATCATGTAAGACCATGTTCAAAAAACTGCAAATAATGCCCATGGCTTGTCAGTATAATTTTTTTCACTAATAAACTTCCTCATACGTAATCGTGAAAACTTTGTAACTAATCCAAAAGTTCATAGCATAAATACTTCTCAAAGAATGACTTTAATACATCGGCAAATCAATCGTGCTATCAAAAAATGAGTGGGTTATGTTACAGTAAAAACGTTTAATCGCTTCCTTATGAATATAAAAAATCAAACTCAAAACATGAGATTAATTAGGGCCAAATTGAAGAAGTGCCTAATTTCTCATGCCTACAGCGTTGGGCATCTCACTGATTATTTCTGTGGAAGTTAATTTCCACAGTTTCGTAAGCATTTATGTACTATGCCTTAAGTCCACACCTGTGGAGTAACGGTTAGCGCGTCTAGCCGCGAAACCAGGTGGCCCGGGTTCGATTCCCGGTCGGGGCAAGTTACCTGGTTGAGGTTTTTTCCGGGGTTTTCCCTCAACCAAATATGAGCAAATTTCTTTCGGTGTTGGACCCCGGACTCATTTCACCGGCATTATCACCTTCATCTCATTCAGACGCTAAATAACCTAAGCTGTTGATAAAGCGTCGTAAAATAACCTACTCAAAAAAAACTATGCCTTAATCAGCAATCTCATTTGACCTTTCTCAAACGTGCTGCCCCTTGCAGTTTGTTACTTGAACTTGACCAATACTAGTCAATGCATCTAAGCACACATAAATACAAGACATGTGAAGTGTATAATCGTGTCAATTCGTACTTTCTCAACAGGTACTAAGCTGTTCTCTAAAGACAATACTATGCGTGATCCTGTGTGTTAGCAGAGTGTAACCCCGATCAGCGGATGCATCGCACTAATATAATTGCCCCGACTGGAGGGGCTATTCAATTGCTTTTGTTTGGAGGTTCGCGTGACAACATTGCGATGCAGATGTGGCGTGCTGTAATTTTATTAATGGATGTTTTACTTTTTAAAAATCGAATTTACGTAACCACGCACTGTGCTGCATCTCTATAATTCTAACCAGCTTCATAAATGACCTCACCTGTAGCGGAGTTGTGAACCTAAGTACCACTGGAGGTCCTATGCTCTCACGCAAATCCTGATACTCTATAAAAATAATCCAGGTCAAGAATAGACAGTAATATTTAAGGGCCGCATTCATAGACATTCTTAGCGCGGGCTTCCGGTGGATAATCAGCGAACTAACGTTTTTCGTATTCATAGACTAGTGTTAGCGATATATGATATATAACATGGTATGATATGATATGATGTGATGTGATGTGAAATGATATATGATATATGATATGATATGATATGATATGATATGATATGATATGATATGATATGATATGATATGTGATATGATATGTGATATGATTCCTGTACAAGTAACCAGTCGGTAGCCGGGTCTAGTTTAGCACTCTCGTAGCACGGGCTAGCGAAATGTATATGATTAGCACCCTAAGGGGTTAGGTACAGCTTACAACAGTAAACGTTTTGAAATATTCAATATTTTTTTCCTCCATTACTGTATCTTGTACAATAATGAAAATTGGTATGTGTAAAACTCTGTCCTTCTGCTATTTGAAAAAAAAAAAAAATATATATATATATATATTTACGATTTAAAAAATATTATTCATTTTTTCAAAATTCATAATGGTCGCATTTCACTTTGCAGTGATGAAGCTTTTCCTTCATAACTCATAAATTTGTTAGCCTTTTCATGTTCTCTCTCTTTTATTTTATTGCTGAAACTAAGGTTCAATATCATGCTCTTTCAATTACTTTCCTTAATAAATAATATATTTTTTTATTTTGTGGTAGAAAAAATGATGATATTTGACCATTTTTTAAAGAATTTATTTTTTATCAGACAATGTATCAAAGGTAGAGAAGTGATCTTGCATCTTATTCTAGATATGACATGCATAATTACACACAAAAATGTCATTACAGAATGTTGGATAGTTTTGAGTTATGTGGGAAACCTTCATCACTGCACAGTGAACTGAATTTTGAAAAAAAAATATATAAATAATTTTTTTTGAATCGTAAAAATATTTTTTTTCATACAGCAGAAGGACAGTGTTTTAGACATACCAACTTTCATTATTGTACAAGAATCAGTAATGTATGAAATAAATGTTAAATATTTCCAAAATTTTACTCCTGTAAGCTGTACCTAACCCCTTAAACTATGGGAGTCTGTCTATTCTCATCACACCAGCAGTTGTGTTATTCTGTGTCTATAGGCAAGTCTTTGAAGTTCAGATAATAAAATAGAAAAAAGACAGGAAATACACTTCTGTTATATTAGGAATTTTCGACGTAAAGTACGCATTTCTCCGCATCGAGTCTGGGTTAGGGATGAAGTGTCATTTCAAGACCTGTGGTTTTATTGTTGTCTTAGGTTTATCACTGGTTCCGACTGCGATTTTAGTTCCAAAATCACAAGTCCGAAAAATCGTCATCTCAGGCCGATACGTAGCTCATAAAAATGGCGACTGATGTACAGTCTTAGAAAAACCTTTTGTCGCACAGATACTTTATAAGTCCCAGAAAGGAGACAGTGCCCATGATCAGACATACAACGAAACAAAACTAATTTTATTATCTCAACTATGGTCCGTCCCAGGATTCTGTATTGTAGAAAGACGAAACAAGACCTCTGCGCAAGTGGTATGTGGGAGGGCTAGGGCCAATGTTCGCTCTGGGAGGAGGTGTTAGTTGAACGAAGCTAACAATAGCTTGCAGGGTTTGGATAATTTTTATCTGAACTCTACTCTAATCCCCATTTCAGTTTGGTTCAGAGGCTTTCCCCTCTACTCACACTCTCCACCGTCAGTGAAGGGGAAGGTGCTACAGTCCGTCGTAAAAAGTTCGACTAATTGACTTACAACACAAAGTGTCAAAATCTATATTTCGAAAGTCTATACGAAGAAATCAATTCTATTTTTATTACTGTCTATATCAATAATTTGCATATTAAAATATTTAATGAGTTCAATGTACGACAGTTACTTGTAACGTAAGAAGAAATAAATACTAAAACAGGCGTACAACTGACATATTAAATTTAAGTATTTCGATCTTAATAAGCATAGGTCTACTGAACCAGTAGTAATGCGTTTCTACGTTGAGCTGCACAAATTACAGTACTATGCAGTGAATTTAAGTGGAATTATGAATAATAACATTATAATACAAAGCCTGTATTATGACATGCATTATAATAAAATTAGAACTAGAAATATTTTTATAGACTTTCATAATCTGTTTTGTGCGGAAATCAAGAATTAATTTAAATTAACATACCTCGAGAATTTTGGTAGGTTGTTATCACTGTTATCTTCATCACCGCAGCTAATATTTTGTCTAAAGTTGGCAGTTCTTGACGAAAAAAGAATTGGTGAACTTTAGATCTTATTGCTGATTTTGTGAATTCGTCGTGTTTTTCTAATAGTGGAACAGTTTTCCGAAATTTCACCGGACTCTTTAATTTATTGTCATTCATCTTCGCCTCTCTCCTGATGCGATAAACACTTGCTTTTCCGACTCCCGTCAGTTTCCCCGTCATCTCAGCGACCTTTTCTAAACTGTTAGTTGGATTTTCAGCACATAACGTTTGAAATAAATTCAACACACATCTCTTCTGACCACTTCGCATTGGTTTACCTTTTTTATGTTTTATAACACTGCTGGAAGCCATAATGTTCGTTAAATAATTTACAAACTACGATAAAATAGGGTCCTAAAGTAGATAAAGCAATAATTTTCTTTAATTCATATTCAAATTTTGCTCCCAAATAAAAAAACTATGTACTTATATAAGAAATTAACACTACACTATGTACACTATTTCCTATACCGATATTCACAAAACACTACGAAGTAAACTGTAAGGACGAAACAAATCTCAAACCACTCAGGGCAAAAGATAAATGTTTTCTCCACCGTTAGTTGCTACACTGCGACATACACACAGGGACAATCTCCACTGTGTCGCTCCCCAACATTCAAACCAACATTCGTTAATTTTATTAGTAGCCAGTTGAAAATATTATAACAATGACACTGAAATATACTGAAACAAGTCATTGTCAAACATCTGTATGGCTGCATTTTATATCCCCTAGTGTACTTTATTAAATATTTTATTTTATTCTGTGTACAGCGTAGGGGGTGCAGGTATAAGAAGTAACAGCTACTGCTCGGTCGCTAACGGTATCTGGGGAATAGGGAGGGGGAAAAGAATGTCTTCGCGCCCTCTCAACTTGCAAGAAATGTTTACATTCTACCACGAGCATCTTATCCCTTAGCGGCCTCGAGCTGATGCTGCCCGCCATGCACTCCAGCACAGATACTCCTAGACTCCGCTCCCATATGCATGAAGTTACTCCACAGATTTCTGGGCCGGACCATAGTCCTCTTGTGAACCAGGTCCCTCGTCCTCCGATCATGCGCACTGCCTCCTTTCTGGGACTTGTAACGTATCTGTGTGACAAAACAGTGTTGAGACAATTGAAAGTCAGAAGATTGAAGATTGAATGACAACATATCTCCGATCCAATTAATTATCGTCACATTCTAGACTAGAAGTCAATATCGGCAACTCTTTGATACTGGAGCTACAATGCGCTCCCTATATTCTGCCCACACATCACGATAACACAGGCCAGAGTATTCAGAGTGTGTTTTGTTTTTAGCATACTCGCCGCGCTAAACACTTTTGTTGATATAAGACATTGCACCGGTATATCAATTCAGTCCGCAGAAGAGCGATGAACATAAATATTTTTCGGCTAGTGGTAGGAATCAGTCCACATCTGTGGAATAATGGTCAGCGTGTCTGACCGCGAAACCAGGTGATCTGGGTTCGAATCTCGGTCGGGGCAATTTACCTAGTTGAGGTTTCTTCCGGGGTTTTCCCTCAACCTAATACGAACAAATGCTGGGTAACTTTCGGTGCTGGACCCCGCACTCATTTCATCGGCATTATTTCCTTCAATTCATTCAGACGCTAAATAACCTGAGATTTTGACGCTGCGTTGTAAAATAGTCCAATGAAAAAGTCATATGAATCATTGAAATACTCGTATTTTATATTAACCCTCCCTACTTAGCTTCTCTGGAATTTCACGCTACTTATCTCGGGTCGTTTTTGACCAATAGTATTAATGGTTATTAATTAGGATAGTTTTACTTTAATCCATTTTTACATACAGTGAAAGTAAATTGAAAGTTTTTAGTGCATCTAGTGTTACTCACTATGTTTAAACAGTGAATACATTAATTAATATAGTTTAATGGCATACTATTCTGTATCTGTGTTTTTATTTTTTCCAATTACAAGAGAATATGTTCCCTTTCCTTGAAATATAACACTAAAAGCATTTGTTATTGCACAAAGTGTTAATTATGTTATTTAGACAATTAATGAATTAATTTAGTTTCACCACCTCCTGTAGTAGAAAAAGAAGTTAGTTTTACAAATACCAATAATTACTCTTAAACCTATAACATTTTACCTATAACATTTTATATGGCAGTTTATGCTGTATTTGTTTCATTTATTCACTTTTCAAAGTACACGTTCACTTTGTTTACAACAAAACACTATCATTGCAAAATAATTCTAACTAGCAAATAAAGACGTGTTGCATAGCTGGAAACAAAATAATCAAGGACAGCAAATCTAGGTTACTGAAACATTTCGGAATAAGTATATGGATGTAGATATTAACAATAAAATATGGCGTGATTTCAAATTATTGATAGACAGAATTTCTTATTAACGCGCATTTGTAACCTAACATGTTTGTAGCCTAACGTATGTAAGTAAGTGCATTTTTTAAAAGCGCGTGTTTTTATGTTTTCTTTGTGAAGTTTGTGTTAAACATCACAGAAACGCAATCGATTAACATTAAATGAAAGAGTTGATATCATCAATTGCTACGAATAAGAGAAACTTTGTGTCCGGTACTTGGTCGTGCGGTTTCTTGTTAGAAAAATACAGATCGGTGATATTAAAAGAAAAGATAGTCTTCAACCGTAGACTCGGAATGAAAATCTTGCTGCTAAACGTTTTTGTCCCTAACACACCTGCCATGAAAGTTGACGGTTCAACAACATTTTAATAGTTTTGTTGTGCTCGCAGCAACAACAAAAATGTATGTTCATAAAATAAAGTACCACTTTCACGTTACATGTAATAATAAATGAATACCACGCAGATTTTATTACGTACTAAAATAAACACAAACGCAATTTATTCCACAAATTAACACTGTACGTCATGTGCTGTATTAGTTTCTGTTATGTATTTTGTAGCATCATTGTAAGTTTTTTTTATCACGTTTCCCATAGATGTCCGATGTGCAGTGTGTTTCATAATGACAGTAAAAATCTTTGTGGAGCTGTAGGACAGCACATTTGGAGCCATTTGACATAGGGTTTGCACGTCTCCTGAAATCTGCTTTTAAATCTGTATCATTGTAGAAGTGCTGAATACTGTAGGTATTGTAGTTTCTTGAAATTACAATGTCTTTTTCTGTTATGAAAACTTACTGAAAAATTAAAATTTTTTGTAGGGAAAAAATTAATTGCTCCCGAATAGATGTATTTAGATCAATAAATTTTGGGAAAAGAGTTAGATATTATCTCAAGTTATTCTTCCACATTCCAATAATCTGATACTTCACGTCCACAATCCTGAATGTCGACCCATTTCCACTTTTTTTTTCAAAGAAGAAATCTAATCTTTCCACACTTGTAACAAACTCCACAACTGTTTAGGCATATTAAAATGGAGGGAATAAGCCGATTGACCAGTATTAACAACTTCCAATGTTATGAACCTATGATGGAAGTAGCAGTGGTTGCGAATTTCAAACTCAACAGAATTTTAGAGAATGACCATTTTAAAAGAAAAAATAAAGGAAAGTATTTATTTTAATGCTGAACGGGATATCACTATTTCTTTAAACAAATAGTAATATTTTCACAAGAAGCGTTTGAGATATTTCTTACTCTAAAGCAAAGTTGATTGATCTAAGTACATTCATTCTGGAGTAATTAATTTTTCTCCTACAGAAAATGTAATTTTTCAATACGTTTTCGTCGCAGAAAAATTGACATACTGTACTCCAACCAGGGGAAAGTCTCAGGGGAATGAGACGCAGCGGGATAATGTTGTGAATGAATGTTGATGTCATAAGGTCACACACGTGGGTACACGCATCTCCATTGGCTAACTCTCAAAGAACAAACGATGATACTAATACACACATACTTATACTACCCTAGTTACAAAATTAGATCACGGTTTATCTCCTGGTTTCTTAATCCCTCCATACAGGAAATAACATATGCAGGAAAGTTCATGTTTTTTAAACTGACATTATAACGGTAATATTATCTATCTACTTCGCTCCAATAGATGACGCAATAGTAAGCACATTCCTTTCACGGTTAATCTCTTGGTTGGAGAACAGTAGTATAATCTGTAGTGTAGGAAATATGGAGAGATAGAGTTTACAGAAAAAAAACTTCATTTTTTACACACATTAGGTCGCTAAATAAACACCAGGGTGTTTCGTATAAGTATGACAGGAGAGAAACATCATTTTTGAAGGGGTATTCTTAAACTTTAGGTAGAAATTGTATTTTGGTCTATTACGGTTCTTGCTTAGATAGACATTAGTTGCGTATTATTTAAAATATGCTTATTTTAGTTTATAAAATCGTAATGACTTAGTAATATCCTAGTGGCTGTGTATTGAGTAAATAATAGTTACGTATCTTAATAGTTATTTATCCTTGTTTATTTAATAATGCGTTTAATACGTTCATGATACGATCGTTGACTGAGTGCGGTAATTATTTACATGTCGCGCTCAGTGCGGTAATGAATACCATTACCATGGTGATACGACGATGGATAAGTATTCATCATCAAACCAACGCAGATAAATTGTATTTACTTTATTAAAATGATTCTTTGATTGGGTCAGTTTCGATGTGTTAGTTGAAACGTTTCTCAAAACGACTGCTACTCTCTTACGATTTTCTCTCTCTCAATAATCATAACACGATAATGGAACTGAACTATTAAGAGTCGAGTTAACAATATTATATTATGATACAAAGATAGTACAGCTCGCGCGAAAGATCTGAAAGCTTCGAGACCGTTGAAATTTAAACGGTAGATAATGGTTTCTTGTCAGGAGTATATTCCACTTGCAAAACATTTCTCCCTTTGTCAGTCAGTCGCTTGCTCGCTATAATATGGGCTTGTAGTAGTCCCCTGTATTATATTACGGAAATATTCAATTGTAGCATTTGTAAGTGTGTGTAATACTCTACCAGAAAAATCGTGTATATAGAGTCAGAGTGCGTGCGTTTATATATGGTATTGGTATTTAAATTGTGCCTATAGATTATATAGAGTTATTTAAATCATGTAGGCCTATATAAAGTTAGAGTGCGTGTGTGTGTATATATAACATTTGAATTGTGTATATACTGTTAGTTTAAGTGTTTATAAGTTGCAATTAACTTAGACCTATTGTTACGGAAATTTTTTAAAGTTCCAGACATATCCGACTTAGACCTTTTATCACCCCAAATTAAGACCGATCGACAAAATTTGGTCGATAGTGAAGGGATGGGTTGCTTCCAGAAACATACGGTAGATTGTGAATTAAATTCAGAAAGAGAATTATGTGAGCAGAAATTTAGCAGTATTACTGAATTCGATTTGCGTCCTCTTTGAGAAAATGTAAAAAAAAAATAGAACACGATTATATGGGCCGGGATGTACTGTTTGAAGACGTCATAGACCCAATTATCATAAATCTCGGTGGTATCAGCGATGATGATGACGATGACAGTGATTTCAGCTATGACGATGAAATGGAAGGGAGAGCAGAGCTGGAAAACTCCGATTAGCAGCTCAAGGTCAATGTTTTCAGTTAGATTGTTAGTTCGTATATGTTGTTGTTTGCACTCTGCCCCCCGCTGCTTCCCTGTGACGTTAGCCAGGCTTTCAGATCTTTTGCGCGAGCTTACGTTTTATCTTCGTGATGTTTATTTTTACTGCATACTGTTTCAGTTAACATTTTCACTTCATTTAACTATATGTTAATAATGCACTTATTACATTTTATAATAAGCTAGTATTAAAATTAACTTACATAACAACGATAATAGTACATTATGCAACGAGCCTATAATGATAGTAATTAAGACGCTAGTATGGATGTTTATCAAACGAGCGCAAGCTAGTTTCATAGTATTCATACGAGCGTCTTAATTACCATTATAGGCAAGGTTCATAAGACTTTTTATGCTCGACCATATTTCTAACTTTAAATTATTCAGATGTATACATTTTATTTGTATCTGACAAGATCGGAAGTGACCTTGTTCTAGGTCGTGAATTGTGAGATGTGCGCAGACGCGAAAGTATTGACTTTTTCCGAGGAACAATAATGTCATTGACCTTGATGTAATCCCGTTAAACTTGATATAACCTTGATTATTGAATTCGACATTGAAAAACAAGATGACAAATTGAATTTATTTGAATATTATTTACAATTAACGCTAATTATTATAGTAACAGAACATAACCTTCTGCGACAGTATTGGATTTCCAGCCTCCGTGACTTTTCGCTAATTCTCTTTCGATTGCATATCCGAGAATAATCGATACTTGCGGTTGTATAACGGTACAAATCTGACTTGTCATTGGCTGAACACCTGTAAGCTGAGTTGTCATTGGCTGAACACCTGTACTTTAATGAGTAGATGTACTTTAATGACATGCATTAAAGGACTGCTACCAGGTGTATATTTACTACATTTCGGCATGGTCGAGCATAAACGTATAAAACGTAATAATATAGGTCACGATATTGAATCTGGCCAACGGATGTATTCCACATCCCTAATATTTGCGCGTCGTTATAGATGCTATAAAATTGCACCGATTTTTCGCTGTTTGGAGTAAATGTAGTTCTTGAGTGATGCCGGATGCTTTACAGCAAAATGTGGCGGGGTGTCAGGTTCAGCAAAGTTCGGGGGTTGCTACCCTAATGGAAAAATTCTCGGGTGTCGGCCTTAATTGCGATCGGGGGAGGAGGAAGAAGGTTACTGTGGTAACGACGAATTGGGGGGGGGGACTCAATAATGAGGACCATAAAGTGTAGCTACAGGCCCTT